>NC_057397.1:63357399-63653258 GCF_019320065.1 Cervus canadensis | reverse complement strand
TAGCCCAAGCAAGGCCGCCTAAGACTCCCTTCCCGGGACGGGTCTCCGTCTTTAGCTCTTTTGTCTCACTTTTTATCTTTTATATTTTGTCCTACCTCCTTTCGAAGACAATGGTCTGCTTTTCTGGGCGCCTGATGACCTCAGCTAGCGATCAGAAGTTGTTTTGTGAAGTTTGCTCTGCATTCAGTTATTCTTTTGATGAATTTGTAGGAGAGAAAGTGGTCTCCCCGTCCTACTCCTCCGCCATCTTGGCTCCTTTCCCTCGTATTTTCTTCTGTTTAAGAATTTTGCATAATTTGTTATGAGCCACACAGTCAAAGGCTTTAGCTTAGTCAATGAAGCAAAACTAGATGTTTTTCTGGAATTTTCTTGCTTTTTCTTTGATCCAGCGGATGTTTGCAATTTGATCTCTGGTTCCTCTGCCTTTTCTAAATCCAGCTTGTACATCTGGAAGTTCTGAGTTCATGTACTGTTAAAGCCTAGCTTGAAGGATTTTGAGCATTACCTTGCTAGCATGTGAAAGTAGCACAATTTTATGGTAGTTTGGACATTCTTTGGCATTGCCCTTCTTTTGGATTGGAATGAAAACTGACCTTTTCCTATGATCACTGCTGAGTTTTCCAAATTTCCTGGCATAATGAGTGAAGCCCTTTCACAGCAGCATCATCTTTTAGGATTTGAAATAGTCCAGCTGGAATTTCATCACCTCCACTAGCTTTGTTTGTAGTAATACTTTCTAATGCCCACTTGACCTCACATACCAGGATGTCTGACTCTAGGTGAGTGACCACACCATCATGGTTATCTGGGTCATGAAGACCTTTTTTGTATAGTTCTTCTGTGTATTCTTGCCACCTCTTCTTAATCCCTTCTGCTTCTGTTAGGTCCATACCATTCCTGTCCTTTATTGTGCCCATCTTTACATGAAATGTTCCCTTGGTATGTCTAATTTTCTTGAAGAGATCTCTAGTCTTTTCCATTCTCCTGTTTTCCTCTATCTCTTTGCATTGTACTCTTAAAAGGGCTTTCTTATCTCTCCTTGCTATTCTTTGGAACTCTAAATTCAGTTGGATGTATCTTTCCCTTTCTCCTTTGCCTTTTGCTTCCCTTCTTTTCTCAGCTATTCGTGAGGCCTCCTCAGACAACCATTTTACCTTCTTGCTTTTCTCTTTCTTTGAAATGATTTTGGTCACTGCCCCTGTACAATGTTATGAACCTCCCATCCATAGTTCTTCAGGCACTCCATCAGATCTAATCCTTTGAATCTATTTGTCACTTCCACTGTATAATTATAAGGGATTTGATTTTGGTCATACCTGAATGGCCTAGTGGTTTTCCCTACTTACTTCAGTTTAAGTCTGAATTTTGCAACAAGGAACTCATGATCTGAGCCACAGTCACAGTCAGCTCCAGGTTTTGTTTTTGCTGACTGTATAGAGCTTCTCCATCTTCAGCTGCAAAGAATATAATCAATCTGATTTTGGTATTGATCACTTATAATGTTCATGTGTAGAGTCATCCCTTGTGTAGTTGGAAGAGGGTGTTTGCTACAACAGTGTGTTCTTTTGGCAAAACTCTGTTAGCCTTTGTCCTACTTGATTTTGTACTCTAAGACCAAACTTGCTTGGTACTGCAGATATCTCATGACTTCCTACTTTTGCATTGCAGTCCACTATGATGAAAAGAACATCTTTTTTTGGTGTTAGTGGTAGAAGGTCTTGTAGGTCTTCATAGAACTGTTCAACTTCAGCTTCTTTGGACTCAGTGGTGGGGGCATAGACTTGGATTCTGTGATGTTGAATAGTTTGCCTTGGAAGTGAACTGAGATCATACTGTTGTTTTTGAGATTGCACCCAAGTACTGCATTTCAGACTCTTCTGTTGCGTGTGAGGGCTTTTCCATTTCTTCTAAGGGATTCTTGCCCACAGCAGTAGACATAATGGTCATCTGAATTAAATTTGCCCATTGCTATCCATTTTAGTTCACTGATTACTAAAATGTCGATGTTCACTCTTGCCATCTCCTATTAGTGTCTTTTCTAGGCTTTGAATCTTACTTCTTTCATCATGGGACCCTAAATCACTGTTAATTGAGTTGAATTCAGTTGCGTGAATAAATGCATGCAATGGTGAATTGAGTTATCTTTCTCCAGCTTTGAAACTACACTGACTTCATTTGCTTTTGAAAGTAGTAGTAAGTCTCCTTCAATTCAGGACTTAACTCTTCTATAGATTTCTGAAAACCTATGTAAACATATGAATACAACTCTAAAGAGTAACATTTCTTTTGAGAAGGTGTTAAGAGGCAGCATGCTATACTGTTAAAACAGCACTATGAGGCCAGACTGCCTGGGTTCAAATCCCATCTCGGCAACTCACGAACATGTGGCCTTAAGTAAGTTACTTTCCCTATCTGTGCTTATTTTCTTATCTGTGAGATGGAAATAATAATAGTTCCTATCTCACAAGGGTGCTCTGAAAATTAAATAATCTATTTATATAATGTGCTTAAAACAGAGCCTAACCCATACCCCCAAAAAATAAATTAACTTTTATTATTTAATAAGCATGATCTGACAGTACTGTATTTTTTACTTAAGAGATTTTTTTTTTTTTTGTCTTTAACCTCTCATCTGCTTAGTGATTGCTTTGCCTCCTAACTTAATATGTTAATTGTAACTCTAGGGCCAGATTCTATGATATCCCGAAATATCCTTTTCATTTACTATTAAAGTCACCATCCATTGTATTATGGAAATCCACTGACCCTCACCCTGTTTTCCACTTTCATACTAAATTTTCAAGAGTCTAGATCTCTCCTGGTCATTTCCTGCTTCCACTTTCTGCTTAAGTTGAATGCCCAGAATCCATACTATATCTCATACTCTGCAATTGCACCTACTGATTCTTACTCTTTAATTTTAATATTAAAATTAGACTGTGGATTTGTTTGTAGATGCCTATGTGTTTTAATATGAAGAACTAGGTCTAACATGTGACTGATGCCTTCTAGATGAAAATTACTGATTTACTTGAATAAGAGCTAGCACTTCGGGCTAGAGGCCAAGAAATGGGTTCATAATTATGTTACTTAATTACACTGAGTCCAGGCTATTTAGTTGGTGAAATATGAAAGCTCTATGGCAATCTGTTTTTCCAAGAAAAGTGAGACTTCTTTTGGCTGCTGTCCCTTGGACAATATGTCATGCAGAATGCATGTCAAAGTCCCTCAGTGGGGCTTGTTAATTTGAAGTGTTGCTCTAGTGGGACTTTCTGATATTTAGGCATATTGTTCTAAGATTCATTCTTCATGTCTCTTCTCCTTTATTCCCTTCTCTCACTACTTTTATAGATTCACTCTTTTGCCCAAGCCATCAGCTAAAACCAGATTCAATTAATCTAAGAGAAGAGATATTTGTACTTTGCAAATGTAATCAGTCATTTCTGAGTAACTGTCAACAGAAGGCTATTTGCTGTGAAATGCTATTGAATACTTTTTTGTGTTTGTGGTTTACTGGACTTGAAACTCAATGTTTATTTGAAATGTCATTTCCTGGAATGTTCTGGTGTCAGTGGACAAAGCCTATGGCCAAAGAAGTTATGCTTCAAAATGTTCATTTGGCACTTGAATAATAGACCACCATCCATCCCCAAATTCTTCCAACTTTACCATTTTCCATTAAGTTAGAATTTTTAATTTTCAGGTCTAAACAAAGGGAAAAAATAGTTTACAGTACTACCTGGTTGTTGAAATGTTGGATATATGTGAAACATCTTTTTAGAGAAATTTTAACATGAGCATCCTGACTGTACTTTTTATACAGTTTGAAGTCTGTGTGTTAGAAAATATTTTATTTATATTTCATTGAGTCAACAAATATTTACTATACTGATTGAATGTCAGTGTGCCAGATACCTTGCAACAAAGAGAAATGAGACTCAATCCTTGAAGTCTTTGAAGTAAGAGAAACATTTAGTTTAAAAATTGCAATTAAATTGTTATAAACCCTTTAATTGAAATATGTGCAAATTACTTCAGGCAGCTGGTAAAGAGGAGGGGACCAGCATGGCTTGTCTGGGTCAAGGCACCTTCACAAAGGTGGTATTTGAGCTTTCTTAAGATAAATAGAAGTTCCTGAAGCAAAGGAGGGCACAATGAAGGATTCCCAGCAGATTATAGAGCTTCCAGCACTGTGCATCATTAAAAATGAGGAGAAAACTGTTGACAATTAACAGTTACGGGATTGTGGGGAGAAGGGAGGATTTGCAGAATTGCAAGAGGTGCTCTTTTTACCTCCTATACATATATACCATTAGATTTTTGAGTAGTAAGGTTGTGTTACTTTATTAAGGAAAAAACCCTCAAAATTAAAAAAAAAAAAAAATTCTTGGTATTGCCATCGCTATAAATAGTCTGCTAACAAGAACTCCAGAGCAGAGGTACGAAGTAGGAAGAATCACACGTGAGTCACCAAGCCTTCCAGGCCCAGAAGTGTACACAGCCAAATGCATGCCAAGGCTTTGGTGTAGTTAGAGCTTCATGGAGTCATTTCTAATGCAGTGGGTTGCCTCTTAGAGATGGGGACCCATCCAGGAAAAGGGTTTTATTCTCCCAGGCCCTGGTCAAGCCTCCCTTGGAAAAGCCTCAGGAAGTTCAATCCAGAATATCTGAGTTAGGGATACAAAAAACTTCCAAGAGAGGGAAACCTGAAGGGTTGAGCCAGAGACAGAGAAAGCCTAAAGCCAGCTCAGGACTAGCCCACATCTAGAAAGAAGAGCCCATTGCAAAGAATCTTCTCTTACGGTCAAATAAGTTTGGGAAACTCCCTCTTTGTAGTTTCATTATTCATTAAAACACACTTGTTGGGAGAATCTTCCATGACTCAAGTGTGCTTTGGAAGCATTGCTCTGGGCCATTACTGGTGTTGGCAGAGGTGAGGAAGAATCCAGGAATGCCTGCTGAGGTGCAGTTCACGGAACTGAGCACAAATGGCCTTGGATTTATTTTCACTCTAGATTTTGTGGGCTGTCCTTGGGCTCTTGCGTTTGCCAGAATATTGACAAGATATAACCATGTAAAGTTTCCTTAATTGGCATGGGAGAGATTATTCTTTTACTATACTTCTTGAAGAGTATTTATACCCACCCAAGTGAAAACTTTACCCAATACATAACTTTATTTCTGCACTATCTGAGCCTGTTTTATTAAGATGAATGTAGTATTATTGGAAATGTTGACATATGCTGAAGGCTTCTCTGCCAGGTTTTTCTGTGGCCCCAAGTGCATTAGAATTTGGTGGGATTTATTTTTTCTAGGAGGAATTTTTATCTTAAAACATTCCACAAACTTCCCTCCTCCCATTTTAGATGCTGTTCCTCTACAATTATTTTGTGAACACAATTATTTAGGAAACTTACAGCCCTGGGAAAGATTTCCTATTATACCTCAATCCCTTTAGGAAATAATATGTCTGCTTCTGGAACTGTCCAAGAAATTAACTTGGAAAAAAAATTAACTTAGAGAAAATATTTTCCCCAACATTAAACTTTATTAGTTTGCATTTTAATGTATAGATGGTTGTTTGCCTTTTTTTTCTTAACACATTTTGGTCTTGATATTTTATGATTATATTTAGTGATGCATATACCTAGAACAATGAAAGAAGTAAAAACTGTGATTTTCTTGCTTTTTCCCTTTTTTTTCCCCTAAAATCTAAAAGTAGATTTATAGTAAGGGGACATTTATGGCTCATTCTCATGATCTTTAGAGGATGGTACTCTCCTTTTTATTCAGATAGGTTATTTCCTCTAGTGGCGGGTTATGTAATGTCTGGCTTTACCTTAACACTTGTGGCAGATACATATTTTTGCAGCTGGGAATTGCTGAGAACTTTTCTTAAGGTTTGAACACATTGATAAGTCTCAGTAAAACACTTTGCATCTTTATATCTCATTCAGCTAACATAGACATTTCCACTGGTATGTGTAAAGAGACATAACTGCGTAGATTGATATTCCAGATATATCATGAGATAAAGTAAGATTTATTAAAAATGAATCACTTGGAAGGTATCCTACCTTTTAGTTTGGATGTGATAGGGGAGACTCTGTAGTCCTTTTCAATCCTTAGACTACATTAATATTGCTGTTATTATTTTACCAGTTAGCGAAAATATACCATTTCTTTGTAAAAAATAGACAAGACCTTGGCCCAGTGGCATTCAGCATCGTGACTAATTCCTCGCTGTCTGACAGAATCTGGAGGGGTGGCAGGTGAATGCTGTGAGAGGAAGGATCTCAGGGGGCCCCTCTGTCTGGAGCATGCTCAGGTTCTGCTCCCACATCTAATTTGATTGGCCTGTATGCCTTAGAAAGCTAAGAAATGTGGTGTTGGTAAAGGAAATGGAAGCTTTAAAAGTTGCTACTATTTATCCTGGAGAAGAACAGCTATGGAAAAGCTTAATAATGGTATCCTTAGCGCCCCAGTGAATTTCTTCCCACTCAAGAATGGGATCCATATAAGCCCAGGGCAGGGCCGTCTCAAATGGAGACGGCCTCTCAAATGGAGGCTACCTCATTAAAACAGTATCATCAGTGTTACACAACTTGGCTCACAAGGAGATCTTCTCCTTCAGTAATAAATGTTGAACACCCACTTCATGGTCAACAAATAAAAGGGATAGGACACAGATCCTTCCATCAAAGAGCTCACAGTCAGGAACTGGTAGCTTCACATGGACAGAGATTTGAGCCAAGCCTTGAATGGGTGGGAGACAGGAGAAGAAAAGACAAAATTGGAGCTCAGCGAAGTCCACGGCTTTGAGGAGTGGAGGACGCTTTTGTAAATCTAGAGCAATAGGTGAGTGAAGAGTGGTGGGAAATTGGGGTCAGTTTGTAAAAAGGCATTGGACACAAAGTTCAACTTTGGAGTTGGTGTTCTAGGCTGTAGGAGCCGTTGAAGCTTTTAAGCATGGGATTGACTTCTTCTAAAGATACTGGGTAGGCTGTCCTTTTAACTTACAGGTAAGTGGGATGAATAGAATGGAGACAGAAAAGTAGAGTGGGGGAGATTCCAGCTATACAGAGCCTGGAAAACCACAGTTTGGGAGTTACTAAGCAAATTTTATTTGCCATGTAGCTGACAAGCCAGCTTCTACCTCTCTATGCTAAATATACCAAAGAGGAAGTGCTGGGGTTTCCAAGGATGCTGTGTTCTTTGCCTACACACTTCTCTGCATCATGCTAATGCTGCATTTTGTGAAAGCTGAGGTCAACTGAGCTTAGAATGAATTCCACTCCAGTAAGTGTGCCTAAAAACAGAAGTCTGCAGACCAAGAAACAGGGAAATATATTATGAACATCTGCTTGGACGTTTATGATTAACTGGGTTTTTTCAATGGTCTTGGGAGATAAGGATTTAGTTTAGTTCATTTTTAGGCACCACCAACCCTGTGAACATCCTCAAAATCGAGCTCTAGGGATGGAGAGTTTCTACTGGGTGTGTGCCAGAAATGATAAGCTAAGCTAAGTATTAGATGAAGTTGACTATTATAAGATTACTTGTTTGCGATCCTGCTAATGCCATCCTCATATTGGATAAATCATTGCTGACGAACTGATGCCCAGCCCATGTTCTTGTTTGACCTCAACATCTCCAGACTGTACCATGTGACCCAGATCTCATGGACTTTTTAGCCCATGAAATCCTCCTTCCTTAACCCACAAATAACTCAGAATCTGTAGGCAAATGAAAGGCAACATGGAGAGTAGAAGACGTATACCCTCCTTGTTAGAGTATCGAGGGTTCAAATCCTTCTATGCTACTGAGTAACTGTATTATGTTAGACAAACTTATTTAACCTTTAGATCTCTATTTCCTCTTCCTTACTGTGGTAACAGCTTATGTTGAATTGTTAGAAGATAATTTGAAATAATTTAGATAGTATCTGCCCCCCCCAACTAGATCATTAGTAATAATAACTATTATTATTAGATGCTAATTGCCAAAGCAAGGGTGGATATTCTAGCAGAGGGTATAATCTCAGGATTGACTTTGTCTCTCAAGGCTTGATGTCTGTATTCTTTGCACAATTGGAATTGGCTGGGGTCATCCCTAAAGCAGAGAAGCCTCATAATGAAAGAACAGTAGCTGGTTCCAATGAGCCCAACTCAAGTACCATCACCCTAGGATAGCCCCCATCCATGAGCATATATAAGGCTAATCTCCTCATTGCTATAGAGAAGGGCATGAAATAGAACCTTCAAAATGTGACACAAAATTAAAGTAACATGCCCAGTATATGGGGATGGAAAGAGCTCCATCTTTTTCTGTGTCCTTTTATCTTCCTGCCAATATCCTTAAGCCAGTAGTACTGTATTTACAAAGACTTATAATAACTACCAGGGAAGCCCTGTATAATATCCCTGAAGAAGAAAAAAAAAAAAAGTAAAATGGAAATAGCTGTTGAGAGCAACATAATTTACTACAAAGTAAATCGAAATATAGAAAAAACTGAAGGCAGAGAAAACGAAGAATCAAATCTAGTTCTTAATCTTACATTTTACTCTTATACATAAGTTCTCAAGAAATCTTTCTGCTTTTTAATATAATAAAAAAAAAAAAAACCCTGCAGTTACCGGTTTTTCCCAAAAGATCATCATGCATAGAAAACTGAGTACAGTGACCACTGATGCTTGTATTATTGTCCTTTCTCTGTAATAATGGCATCTTTTAAAAGAAATATATTTAAAGTATAATTGAAAGTATTCCAAGTTACTGCTTTGATTAATGTATATAAGAAAACATGTCAGGAACTGATTCAAAGGCTGTATTTTTGTTCTCATCACCATAGACCATATATCCACTTAGCCATCCCATATTCAGTTGTTTCAGGCAGCACTTTAGAACAAGGGAAGATTTTATGAAGTGATTCATACTAGAATTACTCTTTTTATGAAAGATATAAGTGTGAATTCATCCTTTATAGTTGAATAATTCTAGATGAAATCATTCGAATGTCATTTTAGCCACAAATAAAGAGCGGAATTTTTTGAACTTTATATGTTGCAAAAGAAACCAGTGGTTAAGTTAATAAAACATAGGTTTTTGCTAAAAATGGAAAATATATATCAAAAGAGGCCCATATGTTTTCACTTAATATTAATATAATAAACAGACATAAATTAAACAACATATCAGCAAACATTAATTGAACATCTGGGAGCAAAGAGGAGAGAATTAGTATATGAGGAATATTTCCTATGCACCAGTTACATCACATGACCTTTTTTAATCCTCAAAAGAGCCCTTTGATGTATATATCATTATGCCTGGAAGGTACACTGGACCCATCTAGCCTTTAGTCCCTTAGCAGTAAAGTAGATGACAGTATGCTTGCAGGACTGTTATATGAAGCAAACACAATGTAAGCAAATGCATATCTATCAGACTTGTAAAGATGAAAAATCCATGACACAGATGTTGAAGAACACTGTAGTGGCAATGCTGCCACTGACGGTGGCCGTCTCAACGACATGGAATTCAAACGGAGCACTTTGGTGGAGAAGTGATTTGGAAGGTAGGGAGACAAGGCAACCTTAAAGCAGTTGTAGTAAGAAAAAGCTTCAATGATGTCCTACAACGTTTTATAATGGTAGCATCATTTTACTAATTACAAATGTATAACATTCCTCTTTCTAAGAGTCAACAGTAGCAGTGAATATTCTTGCTTTAGGGACTTCAATCAAGGAGGATCAAGTGAGATTTCTTATCCAGGTCTCCTTAGATTGATGTGAAGATGAGAGGAGATGCTCGTTGACTTCAGGATGAAATAATAATGGCATTTAGCTTGCTAGAGCACAGCGCACCAAGCTCTGAGCGACTGAGTGTGCTGGGTACGCAGTTTTCACCGAGTCTGGAAGGTGGAAAATACTATTATTCCTTTTACAGATGAGAGGCCTAAAGCTAAAGCTGGTTACAATTTCTGCAAAAGTAGAAAATCTCTTATTTCTTTTTCTTAATGTTTTTCTTTTTTTCTTTGCCCCCTCATTTTTAAACAAATAATTCAAATATTTGGAAACTGACATAAGATAATAAATACCAACAATCTTCCACCCAGATCTCATAAACGTTAACAATTTCAAATATTTGTTTCCAGACATTAGTTTAAAAGAAGTTAAAAATTACCAGTATAGTTGAAACCTGTTTTGCACCTCTCCACAATCCATCCCTTTTCCCCTTGCAGTTGTCATCATGCTCTGATTGTTATAATATTATTCTGTGTGTTTATCCAAAATCAATATCGTATAGTTTTTGTGATTTTGAATTTACATAAATGGTATTGTTCTCTCCCATGTGTGGATTTATTGTGTTTTATTTATTTCTTCTATCTTCTTCAGGTGACTGTTAAGTCTACTAATATTCAGCCTTTCTTATGATATTTACATTTAAGGCCATACATCTCTTGCTAAGCTCTGGTTTAGCTACTTTCCACAAGTTTTGAAATAGTGTCTTAATGGCCATGCAATCTAAACATGTTAGAATGTTCATTATGATTTCTTCTTTGACTACTTAATCATTACAGCTTTAAGTTTCTAAAAATATTAGTTATAGAGTTCTAATTTTGCTAGAAAGTGGTTTTTAAACATGGATTATGTAATACTGATTCTTTGGTATTTTTGAGACGAAATATTGATTTATTACTTGGTCAAATTTTAAAACCTGTGTTCTTTTGACCTACAAAGAATACGTGCCCTCATTTTCCTGAGGATAGCATTCTACATATGCATTCATTAGAGAAAATATATTAATCGTGCTCTTGTTACTAGTTTTTCATCTGATTACATTATCAGTTTTTGAGAGCAATATATTAAAATCTCCCACTAAGATTGTGATTTTATAAATTTCTCCTTGAATTTCTATCAGCTTAATTAGCTTTGTATAGTTTGAAGCTTTGTTGCTGTATCTGGTTGAGTCTAAAGATCTTCTTATCCTTAATAATGTTTTTTTCCCTGTAAGTCTATTTTATATTAGTACTGTATCATGACTACTTCTCTTTTGGTTACACTTTCTTTTTGTATTTTTAATTCTAATTAATCTGGGTCATTGTGTTTTAGTTGATTCTGTTGTGAAGAGCATATAGTTAGATTTTTAAATATTCAGTCTCACAATCCCTCACAATGTTTATTCTGCTTATCTTTATTGTGGTTACCTATTTAGTTGTGTTGCTCAGTTGCTGCTGCTGCTAAGTCGCTTCAGTCATGTCCGACTTTGTGCGACCCCATAGACGGCAGCCCACCAGGCTCTGCTGCCCCTGGGATTCTCCAGGCAAGAACACTGGAGTGGGTTGCCATTTCCTTCTCCAGTGCATGAAAATGAAAAGTGAAAGTGAAGTTGCTCAGTTGTGTCCAACTCTTAGTGACCCCATGGTCTGCAGCCTACCAGGCTCCTCCGTCCATGGGATTCTCCAGGCAAGAATACTGGAGTGGGCTCAGTTGCTAAGTCATGTCGATTTTATAATTTTCAATTCTTCCTCCGTTTCTCTTTTTATGAGTTAATGCTATGCATTAAAAATGGTTTTAAAATGCATAGTTTCTAAGCATTTATACATATTTATTGAAAGTTATGACCAACCTAGACAGCATATTAAAAAGCAGAGACATTACTTTGTCAACAAAGATCCGTCTAGTCAAGACTACGGTTTTTCCAGTGGTCATGTATGGATGTGAGAGTTGGACTATAAAGAAAGCTGAGCACCGAAGAATTGATGCTTTTGAACTGTGGTGTTGGCGAAGACTCTTGAGAGTCCCTTGGATGGCAAGGAGATCCAACCAGTCCATCCTAAAGGAGATCAGTCCTGGATGTTCACTGGAAGGACTGATGTTGAAGCTGAAACTCCAATACTTTGGCGACCTGATGCGAAGAGCTGACTCATTTGAAAAGACCCTAATGCTGGGAAAAATTGTGGGCAGGAGGAGAAGGGGACGACAGAGGATGAGATGGTTGGATGGCATCACCAACTCAATGGACATGAGTTTGAGTAAAATCCGGGAGCTGGTGATGGACAGGGAGGCCTGGTATGCTGCAGTTCATGGGGTCACAAAGAGTCGGACACGACTGAGCAACTGAACCAAACTGATACATATTTATATGAGAAAGGGTCCCTTTGGCCTCACCTTGAGCAGCCAGAAGTTCTCTAGTCCTTTTCAAAGAAAGCAGAACACTTTTCATTCATCCTGATGCTTGGCATCTGGAAAAGAGAAGAACTGGAAAACCAGGATGGTAAGCTGTCTATGGCATTTGCTGTCATGGAATAATGAGAAAAGGACAAGGAGAAAAGCATGGAGGGCAAAGGCCAAATACCATCCACTTTCCTTTGTGTTTTCATCTTTATTTGCATGCTTTGCAAGATCTTGAAAACAAACCTCTTAACTAGTAATGATTTATTTTCAAACTTTGTTTTTTCATGAAATTTTTTAACAACCATGCTTTTATCATGGGCTGACCGGTATTACTCTTATCGAGTTGTTATTCTTCCAACCAAGAGCAAAAAAATTAAATTCTCAATTTAATTTACACAGGGAACCATTTCACATATAAAGGTGTAATTTTTTGTTCTGTGTTTTTAGAAATTGGTTTATAGACCCTCTCATGGAAACACTGACATAAAGGCACTGATGGAGCCCTAGAAAGAGAACAGCCATTCTTGCTTACCTCCTTCTCTCCCAAAGTCTGGCTATTGCTGGCTGGTCCAGAAACTGCATCTGCAGTCACTCCTAACCCTCTTCTCAGCATCTACAGAGGTTGGAGATACAGTTCCTAAATGGTCTGAGCACAGGTGTTTATTAGTTTTCAGAGGATGCTATTTGGACTAGCAGGAAGATGATCACGCAAAATCATCTCATTGCCACCCTTGATAAATGACCCCAATTTTCATATCAGATTATAAAGTCCTGGGCCATCCAAGCAAATGTGTTCTTATCAGTGATTCTGCCAGCTTTTATAAATGCAACTTACATAATCAGCCTCACTTAGAGATTTTCACTGTGGGTTTTTATTTATTTTTTCAGAACAATACCTTAGAAAAATCTATTTGATTTTTCTTGGCAATTATTAAGCAGTCTCCTCCATCCCCCCCATCTTGCAGCCCCCAACACCCATCACTGAAGAAGAAACAAATCCCTCATTCCAAATCTAAGCCGTGCATGACACTCACAACTGAGCTTACTCAGAAGCTGTCCTGTTATTGAAGGACAGTGGGCAAGGCCCTGGTCACTGAGCCTGAGGAGACAGTGGGAGGGGGAATCAGGAAGCCATCACGAGGAGCAGCCATTTCTTTGTTGCTTTATGTCGTTAGAGAGCACCGTTTTGGAATGGACTTGCTAGAGGGATAAACAATGCAGCTCTATTGTCCAAACTTGTGAATCACACTTCTAGCCTCGTAATTTGCCTGATTTACTTCCATGTACTGTTCTTTCTTTTCATAATGAAGAAAGGTCATTAAGTGAGGGATGGGTACATTAGTGAGGACAGAATAATCCACCTGCAATGAGGGATACCCAGGTTTGATCCCTGGGTTGGGAAGATCCCCTGGAGAAGGGAACGGCTGCCCACTCCAGTATTCTGACCCGGAGAATCCCATGGACTGTATAGTCCTTGGGGTCACAAAGAGTCAGACATGACTGAGCAACTTTGACTTTATGTGTGTGCTTAGTCAGTCATATCCAGCTCTTTGTGACTCCAAGGACTGTGGCCCACCAGGCTCCTCTGTCCGTGGGGATTCTCCAAGCAAGAATACTGGAGTGGGCTGCCATGCCCTCCTCCAGATGATCTTCCCAACCCAGGGATTGAACCCAGGTTTCCCATATTGCAGGTGATTCTTTACCATCTGAGCCACCAGGGAAGCCCATTGAGGACACTTATGAGTACATATTTAAATCTGGGGAACATGGATAAAGAGAATGGAATAGAGAGTCACTGTTGGTCAATGGCCTGGAAGGAGTGGGCATAGGTCCCAGAGTGGGCACAGGAGGGAGTCACATAGGAAGTGGGTACATATTCATCCTTCAAACCCTTCCATGGGAGCTGCCACCTGCTGTGTGTCTTCAAGAGTATATTATGTGACATCTACGGCAGGTCCCTAAATCTGTCATACTGTTTCATCTCTTCTCCTTCACCTCATCTCCAATACATTACATGTGCCTGTTGTTTCCATAGTCAGGTTTGAGCTCCTTAAGCATGACTTTTAATCTTGGCATATTCAGCCCCCAACACAAGATAATATCAATAGTAGTGTTTGTCAGATTCAGCAGAACTGACCCCGTGAAATATTCTGGGCCAGGAAAGTGAGAAGGGAAGCTTGATTTGGCTGGCGTAGGAGTCAATCCTCAGAGGCCCTCGGTCTCTTACAGAAACACAGGGCAGGTAAGGAAGCCAGCTGTGACTAAAGGGATAAAAAAGAAGAGAAGAAGGTAGAGGCCCAACCTGGTAGAAGCATGCCCTGGTTGAGGGAGGCACTGCAGATTGAAGGAATGATGTTTGGGTGCATGTTGTAAAGTCAGATGGGACGTCCACATCTTAGTCTGGTTGATCTGGGTGCCATCATTACACTGTCTCTGGATTTTAGCCTTTTGGTAATCACTTAGCCTTTATTTAATTGTTTAGTCATTTTTTCTTTTCTCCTTCCTAAGCTACATCTTAACCATCACATTGGCATTAACTCAGAACACCACTTCTAACCTCGGCCGTCTCCCAGGTGAGCCACATTCAGTCCTTCTACTGTACACATCAGGGTGGTGGTTACTGGAGGCTAGGGTGGCTTTGGCAATTTCTTAAAATAACAATCAAATTTGCCTCATTGATTGACTCATCCTTTCCCTTTCATGAATGATTCCTCTGAAAGTGAAAGTCGCTCAGTCGTGTCCAACTATTTGCGACCCCATGGACTTATTCAGCCCGTGGAATTCTCTAGGCCAGAATACTGGAGTAGATAGCCTTTCCCTTCTCCAGATGATCTTCCCAACCCAGGGATTGAACCCAGGTGTCCCACAGTGCAGGCATATTCTTTACCAGCTGAGCTACAAGGGAACCCCTAGAGCATGCAATATTATTTGATAGGATTTTACTCACAGTAGAACTTCTTTCAAAATTGGAATCAATCTCTCAAACCCTGCCACTGCTTTATCAACTCAGTTTATGTCATATTCTAAATCCTTTGTTGTCATTGCAACAATCTTCCCAGCATCTTTATCAGAAGTTGATTTCATCTCAAGAAAGCTATTCAATACTTTCTTTGTCCATTCATAAGAAGCAACTGTTCATCTGTTCAAGTTTTATCATGAGATTACAGCAACTCAGTTATATCTTCAGGCTCCACTTCTAATTCCAGTTATCAAGTTGATATTCTACAACCAAGAGCAAGACTCTCACCAGCAAAAATATTATGGCTCATTGAAGGTCTAGATCATGGTTAGTGTTTTTTGGCAATAAAGTATTTTTTTTATATATCTGAATATCTATTAAATCAGAGAAGGCAATGGCACCCCACTCCAGTATTCTTGCCTGGAAAATCCCATGGATGGAGGAGCCTGGTAGGCTGCAGTCCATGGGGTCTCGAAGAGTCAGACATGACTGAGGGACTTCACTTTCACTTTTCACTTTTATGCATTGGAGAAGGAAATGGCAACCCAATCCAGTGTTCTTGCCTGGAGAATCCCAGGGATGGGGTCGCACAGAGTCGGACACGACTGAAGTGACTTAGCAGTATCTATTAAATAGATTTTCTCTTGTAGACACTCTTTTTACAAACACTTTTAAGTATAGTTAGTAAAGTAGTATGAAGAATAAAGTTTGTGGATTTTTTTTAAAGTTTGGTATAAAATATACACATTGAAAAAATTTTAAATATGGCAGTATTTTTTAATAAAAAAATAAAGTGACGGTTATTTCCTCTTATGGAAGAAGATAAATTTTATTGAATAATTTTTTCAAGTGGGGAGATTAGTTGTGGTCACAGTGGCAAATTCTTCATAATTCTCCAATTGCTATAAAAAGTAACTTAATGGCATCAAGTGAATTCCCATGATGGGAGTTGTCCTGTCATTGTGAATTGCGGTGATCATCTTTGAAGTAATTTTTCTTTCCACACTGTCTGTCAGCAACTATGTAGGGTTTGTTTTAGACTCAAAAATGTGTGAGATGAATTGATCTACATCCAAGAGATTCAAACATTTTTGGTTGTTGTTTTTGGATCTGGTTGCTGTTCACTAGTTCAGTTGTGGGGTAGTTTTGTTACGTTTAGCTATCCTAAAATTTTATGTTAATATGCAGTTTTTACATGCTCTTCCCCCTCCCCAACTTCATTTACTGAAAGATGCCTAGAGAAGAGAGGGAATCTTTTATCTTTCCTCAGTGATACTAACTTCATTATATTCATTTTTTCAAATAAGTCATATGCCTACTATTCTACACAACTCTTATTTCTAAAATGTTGTTATATGTATTATTTAAGACTGATTAGCATTTGCTCCTATCTACCGCATACACCTCCAAGGGTTTCTCTTTTCTTTTCAAATCTTTCAGACTGGAAAAAAAATGTGCTATTTGTGAGCAGATGATTTAATTTCAATAAATGCCTTTTTATTTCCCTCTCCCCATGATTTATTGCTTGAAACCGTGAGAAACATGCAAGTACAGATGCTGTTTCCCAGTTCTGACCAAACCGTGATTGTTGCCCTCACAAACTTGGGGAGATGTGTCTCTTGTGACTCGACGGTGGAAGTAGTCATATTCGCAGATAAAAATCTTATGAGACATCATCAAGAAAAGGAAACTTTGGTCATTCTGCTTCTTGTTAAGAACAGCCGGCAATTTAAAAAAAACTGTTGCTAAGGAGGAGGAGATAAGAATGATCAAACAGAAACGCCTCCTCCTTCAGTTAAGTATGAACTGAGGATAATGCATAGTAGGAATAAAATCAAAGTCTTAGACGCTTTCCCTTGATGACTGTGTGTATATTTTTATTTGGTGCTTATTTTTATTTGGTCTTCAAAAATGTATTTTTCTCATGTATTTATCCTCTTTAAGATAAACACATCTCGATCAAACTGGTTTTCTTGTAAAATCCTTGTTTTATGTAAGAGCCCCCTTAAGATGTCCTGTTTGCCCTGGCTGTGTTGAGACGAAGACAAGATTTTTATCCACTGTGTGAATACCCCCTGCCAGAGATAGGGCCTGGCCGTGCCTCCCCCAGGCCATCCCCTCGGGCCCCTGCGCTGCCAGGCGGCAGAGGTGACTGCCGTCCTGGTGACACCGCAGAGGGGAGCCGGCCCTCTGCG
Organism: Cervus canadensis; assembly: GCF_019320065.1. Classification (NCBI taxonomy): domain Eukaryota; kingdom Metazoa; phylum Chordata; class Mammalia; order Artiodactyla; family Cervidae; genus Cervus; species Cervus canadensis. The sequence goes on along the minus strand of NC_057397.1, from coordinate 63,635,925 downwards.
GGCCCCAGTTCTGGGGCATGAAGTGAAAACTGCCGAAGTGGCCATTGAACACGTTGTTTGTGAGGAAGCATCTTCTTCCAGGGAAAACGATTCTGAAGAAAGCAGTGGGCAAGGCGGGTTTTACAGGGAGTGACGGGTGAAGCATGTCTTCCTGTCGAAAGCCAGCACCGCAGAAAAGCAAAGACAGCAACGTGTGAGCTGGATTTCCTCAAACCCCAGCAATCATGGGCAGTGGGTCCTGGGAGCAGAGGAACAGGGAGCCTCAGCGCCTCTGTGTGAAACCACTCAGACCTCTTCCTTCTGTTTAAGAGGTTCCAGCGGTCTCAACTGTGCTAAACCATAATCGGACATTTTCCTACCTGTGGGTCTTGGTTCTCTGTTTCCCCCTGGACCTTTTAGCCAGAAGTGGAGCCCCCATATCTTTGAGAATTGCAGGATCATAGTTGCTAGAGCTGGAAGCAGACCTCAGAGATCATGCAGTGGGACAATCCGCTCGTGGGGATAGAGTAGAGCCCGGAGAGAACGTGGCTTGTGCAGGGATACAGAGCAGTGTCTGTCGCAGGCCAGGTTTTCCGGCGTGTGGCCCTGGGCGGGCTGCAGTACGCCCACCAGCTGAATCTCGTTGCTCTCCAGGACACGTGTTTACTTCTAGGAATGCGCCGCTGTGGCCCCCAGGGCCCTCCTCACTCCCACCTGGGCGCCTCTGCTGACGATGTGCCCTCTCCTCCAGCTCCTCTAGCCAAACTCACCATCTTCCGAAGCACACAGTCCCTCCCGTTTCCGGAGTGAAGGCTCTACAGCTCTTCCCACCTCAACGAAGCTCTCCTCTCCCTGGACTCCTTCAGCCCATTTTTATCCTCCGTTTCATGTTTGCTCTCAACTTCCTAATCAGACCACACCCTCCAGTGTCTAAGGTTTTGTCTTCTGCACCGTAGTCCTCCCACTCCTCCCACTAGGCTGAGCGCACAGCGGACTCCGGCCTGTTAGCAGGCGGGCTGAACAGTCTCCAGTCAGGCAGGTAGAGGCCGGGAGAAACACAGCCACACAGAAGTCACTTGCACTCCAGCTCAGGTCCTCTTCAGAATCAGTCTCCACTGGTCAAACATTTCTAGCATCTGTATCAGCAGCCGTTATTTATTTATTCATTTTAATTGAAGGATAATTGCTTTATAATATTATGATGATTTCTGCCTTGCATCAACATGAACTGGCCATAGGTATACAAGTGTTCCCTCCCATCCTGAATACCCCTTCCACCCACCCACCCCCACCCTGTCCCTCTAGGTTGACCCAGAGCACTGGCTTTGGGTGCCCTGCTTCATGCATCAGACTTGACTTGCTCTGGTCATCTATTTTACATATGGTAAATGTCTATGTTTCAGTGCTATTCTCTCAAATCATCCCCCACCTCTCCTTCTCCCACTGAGTCCAAAAGTCTGTTCTTTACATCTATATCTCCTTTGCTGCCCTGCCTGTAGGATCGCTGAGCCCATCTTTCTAAGTTCCATATATATGTGTTAATATACAGCATTTGTCTTTCTCTTTCTGACTTACTTCACTCAGTATAATAGGCTCTAGGTTCATCCACCTCATTAGAACTGACTCAAATGTGTTCCTTTTTATAGCTGAATAATATCCCATTGTATATTTGTACCACAACTTCCTTATCCATTCATCTGCTGGTGGACATCTGGGTTGCTTCCATATCCTAGCTATTGTAACTAGTGCATCAGCAGTCATTTTTATATATCCCTTCCCTCCAGAGACAGTTCCAAAAAGAGCTAATTCCTATTATTGTTGAGATGGAAGTCTCCCAACAGCCTTGCCAATAGTATAGTCATGCAACCCATAGTTTCATCTAAAGCTCTTCTTTGAGAAGGGATGGAAACCACAGGAGGGCTATTATGGTAGATGCTCAACAGAGGTATCTACTGACTGGTGATGGTGAGCCCTAGGAAAGCTGCAGGTATCCTGATGATAGAAAGATTTTTCATGGAAACTAATAAAGACCATAGTTATCCTGAGCAAAAGTCCTGTGAATCATAATGCAATTCAGAGACATGCTTTCTACCTCCTTTTTAAAACTCCTCTGAAAACAAGAGCCCTGCAGTTTAAAGCTGAGGAAGGGAAGGACACAAGGTCGGCTCCAGGATCTCCTGTCATCTATTTACTCTTTTTTAAATTTTATTTTATTTTTTTTATTAGTAGGAGGCTAATTACTTCACAACATTTCAGTGGGTTTTGTCATACATTGACATGAATCAGCCATAGAGTTACACGTATTCGCCATCCCAATCCCCCCTCCCACCTCCCTCTCCACCCGATTCCTCTGGGTCTTCCCAGTGCACCAGGCCCGAGCACTTGTCTCATGCATCCCACCTGGGCTGGTGATCTGTTTCACCATAGATAGTATACATGCTGTTCTTTTGAAACATCCCACCCTCACCTTCTCCCACAGAGTTCAAAAGTCTGTTCTGTATTTCTGTGTCTCTTTTTCTGTTTTGCATATAGGGTTATCGTTACCATCTTTCTAAATTCCATATATATGTGTTAGTATGCTGTAATGTTCTTTATCTTTCTGGCTTACTTCACTCTGTATAAGTGGCTCCAGTTTCATCCATCTCATTAGGACTGGTTCAAATGAATTCTTTTTGACGGCTGAGTAAAATTCCATGGTGTATATGTACCACAGCTTCCTTATCCATTCATCTGCTGATGGGCATCTAGGTTGCTTCCGTGTCCTGGCTATTATAAACAGTGCTGCGATGAACATTGGGGTGCACGTGTCTCTTTCAGATCTGGTTTCCTCAGTGTGTATGCCCAGAAGTGGTATTGCTGGGTCATATGGCAGTTACCATACACAAAAATAAACTCAAAATGGATTAAAGATCTAAATGTAAGACCAGAAACTATAAAACTCCTAGAGGAGAACATAGGCAAAACACTCTCCGACATAAATCACAGCAAGATCCTCTATGACCCACCTCCCAGAATATTGGAAATAAAAGCAAAACTAAACAGATGGGACCTAATGAAACTTAAAAGCTTTTGCACTACAAAGGAAACTAAGGAAACTATAAGTAAGGTGAAAAGACACCCCTCAGAATGGGAGAAAATAATAGCAAATGAAGAAAGAGACAAAGGATTAATCTCAAAAATATACAAGCAACTCCTGCAGCTCAATTCCAGAAAAATAAATGACCCAATCAAAAAATGGGCCAAAGAACTAAACAGACATTTCTCCAAAGAAGACATACAGATGGCTAACATCTATTTACTCTTTTCTCATTCTAGTCTGTATTCACCATGTTCAGCTTTTAGTAGACTCAAAGCATGGGGCCTTGATAGAAAGGGGTGCTCAGAGGCTGGCAGTCAGATATTAGCAACAAGGAAGGAGCCCTGGATGACAAATACGAAGACCCACGTTTGAGGCTTGACTGTACCACTTACCGGTTTTAAAAAAAACGGTACTCAAAGCCTCTTACCAATCCCAGCTTCAGTCTTGCCTGTTAAATATGAGTAAGAATGCCTGCCCTACATCTAGATATTCTCCACACATAGAATTTCCTGACGTTTCCCTCACTGCCAGATTATCAGCTACATGAGGGCAGGGTCTGTATGGGTCTTGTTTACCGCTGTACCTCTGGAACTTGGTCCACAGTGGTTGGTTGATGAAGTGACAGGAAAGAGATAAAAGCAATTTCTAACTGTTATATGATTCTTGTTATCTATGACGTTCCTGTCCTGGCTCTGTAGAGAATGGTAGTTTTTAGTTTGGGTTCCCATTTTCTACTCTCCATGACTGAGAAGGCAAAGACTCAGCAAATCCGCCAACCCACACTGACCCTCGGCTGTAAACGAGGTCCATCGAAAGTTCATGATATTTCTTTGTAGAGTCTTCCCTGGTCTCACAGTACCTGGCGCACACGAAGTGGAGGCGTCTGACCTTCTCTCGGGTCTGTTCTGCGTCCCGTGATGCATGGGTGAGGTGATCATCGACAGCAGGGTGACCTCCCTTATCACCACTGACCGGCTCTCCTGCAGTTCTCTGCTTTGGTCTTTGATGTGTGAGTATTTTTAGTGGCAGAGATAAGCTTCTCATAGCGCTGCACTAAATGCAGTTCCTGCCTGAGGGTGTACATGTGTCTGAGGAGGCTCTAGCTTATCCAAGCGAGCTCTTATTTTAAAGCCTCCTTACAGGTGGGCTCTGACGGCCTCTGGCACCAGACAGGTCTGCATGTGAAAGTTTCATGTAGCTGATAGTCTGGTAAAGAAGGGAAATGTTAAACAATTCCATGTGTAAAGAATACCTAGTTGCAGGGTAGGTATTAGCAGATGGGAAAACTGAGGCTGAGAGAGACAGGAAGCTTGGCTCAAAGTTTTTGACACAATAAATAACACAGTCAGGCCTCCTTACTGTAAAATAACAGTCATGCCTTGAGCAAGAGATGTTGTGATGATTCAGTAAGGAAATATGTCTGACATTAGCCCAGAATCTGGTCCAGAGTAAATATTTAGTGAAGGTGAGTTTCCACTCACTTCCTTTCCCTTCATTTTCTTTTCTATAAATTAACCTGAACAAAAAGTGGCAGAATTAGACTTCATCCCGGAGTGGCTCACCTAGAACGCTTACTCTCAACTCATATTTATCTTTCAGATTGCTTGGGAAGCCATGTTTCCTGTTAACACAAATTGCAGGGAGTAACCCGACCTTCATTTGCTGACAGAGACACAAACAGGCAGAACACAGTGATGAGTATCTCACTTCGGGCAGGAACTGAGTGCTGCCTGTGGGGTAGGCTGGCTCTGGCAGCTGCATTGACTGTACATCATCCCTGGAAATTAAGCCGTCTTCACCACAGTCACTGGGGTGGAAACAAGGGCCTGTCCATTGAGCATCACCTTCAAGCGGAAAGGACAGATATCTAGCACAGTATATATATGATTCATCTACATCTGCAATCACACTAACACAAATGTTTTAAGATATTCTGTTGCATGACTGGGTTTGTATATGTATTATTACGTTTCTTGATAAGAGTCGAATAGAAGCTAATAGTTTTCTCTGAACATATAATGATTACTAAGTTCAGGAGTCAATGTCCTGTTTCACATCTACTCTTGCTCATTTTATTACAACCTTACGCATCATCAGGCATGTTGGTATAAAAAAGATAATGATACGGATCCTGGTCTTTACAGGTACAACAGATGCAGTCCTTTATAAATTTCAAAAGCATTACTAATCACAAAAAATAGATGATTTTAATTCAAAGGAATGGTAGATGTATGTAGAAATAGGTTACATATCAACAAAGTTTTGTTCTCTTTATTTAAGGCAATAATACCTTAAACAGTAAAGACAGTTTAGTCTTTACTGTTGAATCTATTAATTCAAACAGTATCTATCAGTAGGTATATAAGCTAAGCCATAGCATGTATGTAAAATTTTATGTAAGATAATATATTTGTATATATAAACAGCAAAACTAATAATTACACATTTATGTAATGATAAATGTAAACAAATGATAAATGCCTGTTCATAAAGTTAATATATTTAGTTTCTACAACTATGTATTATTTCATAGCATATCCAGAAGAAGAGCAGAAACTACCTCAGATATTTCAAGCAGGAAGGGATTCAATTTAGGAAATTGAGCCTATGACAGAAAGTTAGTTTACCAAACTTTGTAGTATTCTCTCATCCTCTTTTGCTATGAGGTTGGGAACTTATGATGGTCAAAGGACTGTGGAGGAGAATGAATTAATTTCCCAGGGCAAAAATGGTTAAGAGCTTGTATGCCTCTTCCAACACTTACTGCCCCTGGGAGCAGCCCTGGAAGCTATATAAAAAGATGGAAGAATCTTGGTTGTCTGAGTCATCAAATGGAAGAGAGCTCTTATCAACCTGTGTTTGGACTTTGCATGAGCATGAGTCAACTTTTACCAGACTAACAGGAAGAGATTTGAGAGTGTTGTCTGTGAGGTATCTACCATGATTGCCTTACAAATAAAGGGAATTTCCCTCTCCCAGGGCAGCCTGGGAGAGGGAATATCAGGGATGCAACTACAGATATTCAGAAAATCTTGAAGCTGGATTTTTCTGGAAACTTTCACCAATGATTTTAGTTGTCCCCAGCCCCAAAGTGAGTGGTTTTTAGGAAGACACTATGAAACTGTTGGCAAAAGCGCACATATTCTGTCTATCAAGCCCTAAGTGACTATCCAGCTCAAAAGAATAATAGTGGTTTCTATTTCTCTTTTGTCTTTGAAATCTCACGTGAATGAAGCTCACTGTTTTCATCTCACCTCGTAACACTGGTGGCAGGGATTCCTGGAATTGTAGCCCCTGGGCTTCCCATCCCTCTAATACCATGGAGAGTGGTGAAGGAGAAAACGGTGTTGAGTTGCAGAAAACAATTTGGCATACACAGGTAACTCAGTTATCAGGGCGATGATAGGTCTCAGTTTGTCTGGAACAGTCCCAACCTATTCCTGTTGATGCAGAGTAACTATTGATAGTGCCCTGTTTCAACCACAAAACTTTCCCAGTTTGGACACTAAAGTACATGGCTGGTGGTGGTTTAGTCACTAAGTCGTGTCCGACTCTTGCAACCCCATGGACTGGAACGTGCCAGGCTCCTCTGTCCATGGGGTTCTCTAGGCAAGAATACTGGAGTGGGTTTCCACTTCCTTCTGCAGGGGATCTTTCTGACCCAGGAATCAAACCCGGGCCTCTTGCATTGCAGGCAGATTCTTTACCTACTGAGCTACAAGGATACATAGCTATCTTCCTATTATTAACATGGTGAAAATATTTTGTATCCTCTGCATTCACTTATTGAAGATCTACTAAGTGCTAATCATTGTGCTAAGCACTGGGGACATTGATAAACAAAGGCACACATGATCCCGACCTTCATGGAATTAGAATCTGATTTGGTAAATGATACGGGTGTAAACAGGGCAATACTATAAGGATGGAGCAGAGTAGATATATTTGAAAGAGGCTGAGAAATTAAACTCTGCGGTCTTGATAACCAATCTGCATAGTGGTTAAAGCCCTTAGGCTCTTGAGTCAGACTGTCTATATTTGAAAACCAACTCTACCACTTACTAGCTATTTTACCAACTAATCTTGGCCTCAATTGGCTAATCTGTAAAATGGGGTTAACAATAAGTTGTCATGAAAACTAAGTGAGATAACTTATAAAGCTTATGAGTGTTTATCATATAGTAAACACTCCATGAATATTTGTTATGATAACAATAATTAAGAAGAAGGAGGAGGAGGGAGCAGCGGAGTAGGTTCTTCTGTAATGAGTGAATATGACAGAAGTATCTGAGAAACTCACAGATTTTTTGACTTTGGAGTCTTGATAGATGGTTGTGTAAAACAGAAAATGTGAAGAACAAGTTCCTAGTTTCTTTGATCTTTTCTAATGTCTTTTTAGTCTCTATTTCATTTATTTCTAATCTTTGTTGTTTCCTCCTTTATGTTAACTTTGGGGTTCATTTGTCCTTCTTTTTATAGCTCTGTAGAGGTATAAAATTAGGTCATTTCAGTCTTCTCTTGTTTCTTGAGGTAAGCATTTATTGCTGTGAACTTCTCCCTTATAATGACTTTTGTTGCACTCTATAAATTTGGTATGTTGCATTTTTATTTTTATTTGACAAACCTTTAGCTAGACACATCACGAAAAAAAGAGAGGACTCAAATAAAATCAGAAATGAAAGAGGAGATGTTACAACTACTAATATCATAGAAATACAAAGGATCACTATAGACTAATATGGACAGTTATTCACCAACAAATTGGAAACCCAGAAGAAGTGGATAAAAATCTAGATGCATACAACCTACCAAGACTGAATCATGATGAAATAGAAGATCTGAACATATCAATTACTACTAAGGAGATTGAATCAGTAATTAAAAACCTCCCAACAAACAAAATTCCAGGATCAACTGCCTTCACTAGTGAATTCTACCAAACATTCAAAGAAGAATTAATACCAATCCTTCTCAAAATCTTCCAAAAACAGAACAGAAAGGAACTCTTCCAAACTCATTTTATGAGGTCAACATTACCCTGGTAGCAAAAATTAGCACATATGCATTCTTGATAAACACAGATGCAAAAATCCTCAACAAAATGTTAACAAACAGAATTCAACAATACACTAAAAGAATTATACACTGTGATCAAATGGGATTTAATTTAGGGATGTAAGGATGGGTCAATATCCAGAAATCAGTCAATGTGATAGACCATGTTAATAAAAGGAAGGCTAATCATTATATGATCAACTCCATAGGTGCATAAAAAGCATTTAACAAAATTCAACATCTATTTGTGATAAAAACTCTCTCAACAAAAGGAGTGCAGAGGGAAAAAACTCCAACATAACAAAAGCCATATATTACAAGCCCACAGCTAATATCACTGAACAGCTGAACACTTTTAAAGATCAGGAAAAAGATAAGGATGTTCACTCTTCTCACTTCTATTGAAAATTTTATTTTTATTGGAATTCCCAGTCACAGTATTCAGACTGAAAAGATAAAAGATATTCAGATTGAAAAGGAAGAAATAAAACTGTCACTGTTTGCAGATGACATGATATATGGAAACCCTAAAGACCATAAAATTTAAAAAACTGTTAAAACTAACAAACAAATTCAACAAGTTGTGAAATACAATATCAATACTCAAAAATCTGTTTCATTTTTATACACTAATAATTAACTATCAGAAAAAGCTAAGAAAACAGTTCCATTTATAATTGCATCAAGAAGAAGAAGGTACCTCGGAATAAATTTAACCAAGGAAATGAAAGACCTGTGTATCAAAAATTACAAGACATGAATGAAAGATATTGAAAAAGACACAAATAAATGGAAAGATATTCCATGCTTAAGTGATGGAAGAATTAAAATTGTTAAAATGTACATACTACCCAAAACAATCTACAGATTCAGTGCAATCCCTATCAAAATTCCTATGGCAGTTTCACAGAAGTAGAACAAGCAATTCTAAAATTTGCATGAGATCACAAAAAGACCCCAAATAGCCAAAGCAATCTTAAGAAAGAAGAACAAAGCTGGTGACATCATGCTTCCTGATTTAAAACAATATTACAAAGTAATAGTAATCAAAATAGAATGGTTTTGGCATAAAAACAGGTACATAGATCAATGGAACAGAATAGAGAGCCTAGAAATAAACCCACATACATATGATCAAGTAAATTATGACAGAGGTGCCAAGAATATACAGTGGAGAAAGGACAATTTCTTGTTAGGAAAACTGGACAGTCAAATGAAAAAGAATAAAACTGATCACTATCTTACAATTACATATGCAAAATTTAGGTTGAAATGGATTAAAGACTTGAATAAAAGCCCTGAAACCATAAAATACCTAGGAGAAAACATCAGTAGTAAGCTACTTGACATAGGTCTTGGCAATGATTTTTGGACTCTGGTACCAAAGCAAAAGAACAAAAGAAAAATACACAAGTGGGACTATATCAACCTGGAAAGCTTCTGCACAAAATGAAAAAGCTGCCTGCTTACAGGGAGAAAATATTTTTAAATCATCTATCTGATTGTTTTTCAGTTGCTCAGTCATGTCCAACTCTTTGTGACCCCATGGACTGAAGCACACCAGGCTTCCCTGTCCTTCACCATCTCCTGGAGTTTGCTCAAATTCATGTCCATTGAGTCAGTAATGCCATCCAACCATCTGGTCCTCTGTCGTCCCCTTCTCGTCCTGCCTTCAATCTTTCCCAGCAACAGGGCCTTTGCTAATGAACTGGCTTTCTGTATCAGGTGGCCAAAGTATTGGAGCTTCAAATTCAGCATCTGCAGTGATTTTGGAGCCCAAGAAAATAAAAATCTGTCACTGTTTCCATTGTTTCCCCATCTATTTGCCATGAAGTGATGGGACCAGATGCTGTGACCTTCATTTTTAGAATGTTGAGTTTTAAGCCAACTTTTTCACTCTCCTCTTTCACCTTCATCAAGAGGCTCTTTAGTTCTTCACTTTCTGCCATAAGGGTGGTGTCATCTGCATATCTGAAGTTATTGATATTTCTCCTGGCAATCTATCTTTTGGGGGCTAATATCCAAAATAGATAAAACATTTATACAACTCAGCTACAAAAAAAACAAAAAACACCCAAACAACCCAATTAAAAAAGGCCAGAAGATCCAAATAGGTTTTTTTTCTGAAGAAGACAATAGATTGCCAACAGGTACATGATCATCAGGGAGATACAAATCAGTACCCCAAAGATATCACCCCACACCTGTTAGAATGGCTCTTCTCAAGAAGACTAGAAATAATAAATGTTGACAATGATGTAGAGAAAAGGGAACTCTCATGCAGGCTGGTGGGAATGTAAGTTGATACAAGTCACTGTGGAAAATGGTATGGAGGTTCTGCCAAAAAAGTTAAAACTGGAAATCCCATATGATCCAGCAATTACACTTCTGGGTATTTGTCCAAAGACAATGAAAACATTAACTTGAAAATATATATGCATCCCCATGTTCATTACAGCATTATTTACAATAGTCAAGATATGGAAACAACATAAATGTTCACTCCCCTGATGGATGGATGGAAAAAAGAAACTGTTACATATGTATGTGTGTATATATATATATCTACATATGACACATGTACATACACTTCCTTGATGGCTCAATGGTAAAAAACCCACCTGAAATTCAGGAGATGTGGGTTCTATTCCTTGGTTGGGAAGATCCCTTGGAGGAGGAAATGCCGACCCACTCCAGTATTCTTTCCTGGGAAATCCCATGGATGGAAGGAGCCTTTCAGGCTATAGTCCATGGGGCTGCAGAAAGAGTTGGACGTGACCTAGTGACTAAACAACAACAAAATCTGGCTATCTATCTATACACACTAAACAACAACAACATCTGCTACATATATACACGCACATATATGCGTGTGTATCATACACCCAGTGGAATATTATCCAACCATAAAATAGAGAAGAAGGGAGAAGGGCATGGCAACCCAATCCACTAGTCTTGCCTAGAGAATCCCACGGACAGAGGAGCCTGGTGGGCTACAGTCCATGGGGTCGCACAGAGTCGGACATGACTGAGTGACTAACACACACATAAAATAGAATGAAATCTTGCCATTTGCAACAGCATGGATGGACCTTGAGGGCATTATGCTAAGTGAAATAAGTCAGACATAGAAAGATAAATACCTTATGACCTTTCTTATATGTAGAATATAAAAGCAAAGAAATAAATGAAAGAAAACAAGTTCTTAAAAATAGTAAATGCAGGGGAAACATTTATGTGGGAGAAATAATGCATACCGTTTGGATATATTACTAAAAGAGTTGACACAGGAAAAGCCAATTTAAGTGGGGGGAAATAAAAGTTTGTGTTGAGTTTCAGGGACCTGTCGGGTATCCAAATGACAGTGTCTAATAAGAAGCTGAATATCTAAATCTGGGCTTAGATAGAGTTCTGAAGTGGAACCTAGATTTGTGAGTTTTTAGGGTCTTAGATGGTGGTTGGACCAAGGAAATATGGGAGGTCAAACAGTGTATTCAAACTGAGAAAAGAAAGAGCCATTACTTGATATCTGGGATAAGCCAGTATTTGAAGGTCAGAGGATAAAGACCCTTGCAAAAGACAAGGAATACAGCCAGAAGAGAATCAGCGATAGGTGTGAAGGAAGAACAAGGTGGGTGACAGTGTCGAGTGCCAAACACGACTCAAGAGGATAAGAACAGAAGTGAGTTCTATGGATACAAAAAGGAGGGTCTATTTGCGATTTTAGAAAAAAGTAAGTTCAGTGAAATAGGGAAAGTAGAAGTCTGATCACAAAGAAGTGAGGATGAGAAGAGAGAATGTGGAGATAATGAAGCATTCTTTTATTCAGGACACTTAACTGTGAAGGAGAAAAAATTGTCAGGTGGTGGCCGGAGCCTCTTTAAAAACAGAGCTTTGGGGATCATTTGGCCCCCAGGTTGCAAAAGAATTTGCAGACCAGGAGAGGTTTTAAATTACATGACCTTCAAAGTTCTTTCCACCTCAGTGTTTATTATTCCATGATTCTCTACTTAATAATTTCCAAGGGTCAGCTTTTATTTTCACAGGGTGATACCTGTACACAAATCATAAAATCTGTCTTATCCTAACAAATTTAAGTTAGAATTCAATTTGATCTTATGAGTCTTTTGGGATATATATCTTCAAACATAAATCCATACCTAGTATATTTATTAATAGGGCTCTCAATTTTTTAGCATCACATCATTTAATTCCTTTACAACCTATCTCTTTAATTGGTTACTTTTTGTAACCAGTTGCTTATGCTTATTTGCAGTTTATCTTTTTGGCTGTTGTTTTTTCATGAGTATGTTTCCAGCTTTTTGCAAAGAATAATTATTGAATCATTAGATCATAACATTGGATGAGGTTTACTGAATGATAATTCTTTTCAAAGACTTTAGCATCTTCCCCCAGAGCTTTAGTTGGATTATTGACTAGAGTAAAGTAGTTAGTTTGCTACTAGTGGGATAAGGTAGACTAAGCATCTGGAAATGTTCTACCAGGAGGAGCCAATGGCCTTGTTTTTAAAAGGTCCCAGGTCTCCCATCACTCACCTCCAGTCTTGCTAGGGCATAAGAGAATCAGAATTTATGACTGCATCATTATTCAGGACTGCTGCCTTTTATCTGAGATCTTCTGTTTGGAAAATCTCTTCAAATGTTTTCTTAGTCTCAGGGGAAAAAATTCTCCCAGAGATACCTCAGTTTTGACCAAGAGCATTCAGAAATCCCCTTTTAGTTTCTTCTCTACCAATTAAGTTCCTCTTAAACTCATATACACGGTTCCACTTGTTTATTAGAAAGCTCATGTTAGCTTGAAGAGTCAAAGCTGCTCATATGGACAGACCTTAGGGAGCTAGGGAAAGATTGTTTTCCTCCCAAGAATTCGAGACATATAATTTAATTGTCCTCTGGTTTTGACCAAACTCATATTTTTGCTGACTTCATATATAACAATGTCACAAACCTCCATCCATAGCTCTTCAGGCATTCTGTCTTTTCATTTCATGACTGCAGTCACCATCTGCTCTGATTTTGGAGCCCCCAAAAATAAAGTTTATCACTGCTTCCATTGTTTCCCCATCTATTTGCCATAAAGTGATAGGACCAGATGCCATGATCTTAATTTTCTGAATGTTGAGTTTTAAGCCAATTTTTTCACTCTCCTCTTTCACCTTCATCAAGAGGTTCTTTAGTTCTTCACTTTCTACCACAAGGGTGGTGTCATTTGCATATCTGAAGTTATGATATTTCTCCTGGCAATCTTGATTCCAGCTTGTGCTTTATCAAGCCTGGCATTTTGCATATAAGTTAAATAAGCAGGGTGACAATATACAGCCTTGATGTACTCCTTTCCCAATTTGGAACCAGTCTGTTGTTCCATGTCCAGTTTTAACTGTTGCTTCCTGACCTGCATACAGATTTCTCAGGAGGCAGGTAAGGTGGTCTGGTGCTCCCATCTCTTTAAGAATTTTCCACAGTTTGTTGTAATCCACACAGTCAAAGGGTTTGGCATAGTCAATAAAGCAGAAATAGATGTTTATCTGGAACTCTCTTGCTTTTTTGATGATCCAACGAATGTTGGCAATTTGATCTCTGGTTCCTCTGCCTTTTCTAAAGCCATCTTGAACATCTGGAAATTCACAGTTCACATATTGTCGAGGCCTGGCTTGGAGAATTTTGAACATTACTTTGCTAGCATGTGAGATGAGTGCAATTGTGCAGTAGTTTGAACATTCTTTGGCATTGCCCTTCTTTGGGATTGAAATGAAAACTGACGTTTTCCAGTCCTGTGGCCACTGCTGAGTTTTCCAAATTTGCTGGCATATTGAGTGCAGCACTTTCACAGCATCATCTTTTAGGATTTGAAATATCTCAGCTGGAATTCCATCACCTCCACTAGCTTTGTTTGTAGTGATGCTTCCTAAGGCCCACTTGACTTCGCATTCCAGGATGTCTGACTATAAAGAAAGCTGAGTGCTGAAGAATTGATGCTTTTGAACTGTGGTGTTGGAGAAGACTCTTGAGAGTCACTTGGACGGCAAGGAGATCAACCAGTCAATCCTGAAGGAAATCAGCCCTGAATATTCATTGGAAGGACTGATGCCGAAGCTGAAACTCCAATACTTTGGCCACCTGATGTGACTCATTGGGAAAGACCCTGATGCTGGGAAAGATTGAAGGCCAGGAGGAGAAGGCAATGACAGAGGATGAGATGGTTGGATGGCATCACCGACTCAATGGTCATGAGTTTGAGCAAGCTCTGTGAGTTGGTGATGGACAGGAAGGCCTGGCGTGCTGCAGTCCATGGAGTTGCAAAGAGTTGGACAAACTGAGCCACTGAACTGAACTGACATATGTAACGCAGCCTATCCATTTCAGCTAGGGACTGGTCTCTGTTGTTCCCATTTAATTAGATATTTCCAAATTGTTTTTATCTTTTTATTTTTCATGCAGGTGTGTAATGCCTTTTCATAATTATGGTATTAAAATATTCTATTTCTTTAAGTCCAAATAACATTAGTTGAAAGATACATCTTTGCAGTAAGAAATTTTCATGAGGAAAAAAAAAAAAACTCTTTGAATGTGTATGTTGATCATAATTCTATTTTAAAAGCATTAAATGTTAAAAAATATGCTCTTGTAATTGAACAGTTCTGGTATTAATGATCATTTCATTTGACTGAGACTTTCCATCTGAGGGGCTCATCATTACTTAATATTCATCCATCTATTCTTCATGCATCCATTCAACCTGCAGTTATTGAGAGCATTTGGGTCTTAAGCTCTGGCTAAGCAAAGGATGATGAATGCTACCTGGGGATAATTAGAGTTTTGAATTTGTAAAGTCAAGTCATTTAACATAGGTCTTAAGCTATTATATTTCTTACCTTTCTCTAAATATTTTAAAATCCAAATTGAGAAGAGTAGAAATTATATGATGGCTTTCTCACGTTATCTTCATCACCTCCATTCTTCTTTCTTTCAATCTTATATTGTCTTTTATTGTCTAGCAACCTGAGTTTATATCCATTTGCAGCATGCCATGCTACCCTAGTCATCACAGGGTGGTAACATTATGGTGGAAAAGATTTGAAAGTAAGAAACAAGTATGTTTAAAATCTTCAAAAAATAAAAGAATGAATAGCATCCATTAAAAAAAGAACAAATAGTTTATGAAATAATAACTAAATAGCAGAAACTAGAGTGAAACTAAATGTCCAGATACAAAACAGAACCAATTATAATTATTGGAAATAAAATGTATAGTCATTCAGATTTAAAAAAAAAAATCTCAACAGAAGGAATAGTCAAAGAGAGACTATGGTTTGGAACAGGTAAATTAGAAAATAACCAAATTGCATAAAAGAGAGAAAAGAGAATTGAAAATATTAAAGATTTTAAAATATAACAAATTTTAGTATACATTAGTAAATATTCCCAGTAGGAGAGAACAGATAGAAAATGGCTGAATATTTTCTGAAATTAAGGCAAGACATGAGTATTCATAGTCACAAAATTTCAAAGAATGCCAAGCAATATTACATTTTTAAAACTTCTTGTGTTTATGTTATAGTGAAGCCAAAGAACGTCAAGGACAAAATGTTTACCTTTGTGAGTGAGGAGATGTGAAATAATACTGAAGCTTCCCTTGTTCCTGAAGGTTTATTCTGGCATTCTCCTTGATAAAGCTTTCTTTTATATTAACTTAGTTGTTTGCTGACTGCCATGTAGTCATTGCTCTCTCCTCCAGCTGTTCTAGTTTGCTGCTGTTCTTTGCTATTTATTAGACAATCCAAAAGCTGTTTTTATTAAGAAACTTTCAATAGTTAATAAATAAGAGTAGCCCATGGAACAAAGGATAGGTTTAAAGCAGCACATAATCATACTAGAGTAACGATAGCTTCTATTTATAGAATGTTTACTATTTATGAGACACTTTCACAGGACCTTTCTCATATAATCTCCATTCATGATATCCACATGAAGCTAGTACCACTGTATCATCCTCATTCTCCAGATGAGAACCCGGGGTTTTAGTTACAGAAGCTGAGTCACTTGCCCAAGGTCTGTACGGTCAATGATACATCCTAGATTTTAACAGAGTCAGTCTAATACTAAACCCCATTTCTTTTACGAAAAAGAGAAGCCTTTAGGAAACCGACTGGCTGTCTTTCTCAGCAGCCTTTCTCCTGTGGGGGTTGCATTCTAGAACATTGACACTAATGACTTCTGATCTCCAGACAAGTGATTGGTTGGTTTATAGATGGTTCACTTTTTCAGATCTACATATGGCCAAGATCATCCAGGCTACATAGTCATAAGTACTGTCTCAGCCCGTCTAGTTACCCCTGTGATATATATTTCTGGGGAACCCTTTAGTTTCATGAGGCATAGTACTTACTTGCATTTTGTAGATTCTAACAAAAGGGCATTTCCTCTCTACTCCTTTGTCTTTCTCTTGAAAGCAGGCACTGGTTCCACTTCTGAGTTTTATAAAGTTTAGGTGAGAAGACAAGTTGAGCTTTCCATTCAGGTTGCAGGAGAGGTATCCACAGAAGACCAACAAGGCTAGGAATCATTAATGAGTCAAAGAGTTGACTGGTCTTATAGTTTAATAGGTCTGTCTTTGATTCTCAGCTCTGCGAGCTAAAAACTCTATGATTGTGGACACCTCAGTGAAATTCTATCTTAGCTATTGTATCAGTAAAATTAATATAATCATTTAAGCACTGAATTTTTGGGAGGATCAACTGAGAAATTAATGTTAAAACCATTTGAGCCACCTCAGAGCACTGTATACAGTTTAGCTGTTATTAACCTAAAGTTTTTGTTTTAGGTGGATATATTTGTCTGCAATTCTTTGACTTTGCTTCCTATGACTCTACCCACTGTATAGACTTACACACTCCTTCGGGTATACTCCTTGAAGACTGAGAGCCTTGGCCTTTTCTTCAGTGGTAACCAGCTTTGCAGTACTTTGAGACCCCTGCACTAGATTCCCACCTGTGGCTTACCTTTCTCATTTCCCAGGTGGCTTCATGCTATATAACTTGGTCTGAAGTTATCTGTGTGCTTTGTCGAG
Organism: Cervus canadensis; assembly: GCF_019320065.1. Lineage (NCBI taxonomy): Eukaryota > Metazoa > Chordata > Mammalia > Artiodactyla > Cervidae > Cervus > Cervus canadensis. The sequence continues at coordinate 63,618,725 of NC_057397.1, read as the reverse complement.
TGAATTTGGTAACTAAAATATTTGGTAAGGACCCATGTGCATATTGATAACTTCTGCTTGGTAGGGGCCTTTAAAATTACACTCTTCCTCATGATGCCAAACCAAGTAGGGGGGAAATAATTCTAGTTGTTATCTGGGACATACATGGAGCATTTACCTTAAACCTTATCACTCAGTGAGATACGTTATTTTGTTGAAATCATTATCACCGTTATCTAGGATATGTGTGCCTGTCTCTATTACTCAGACTTAGGAAGGAATTTTGGCATGTTGACCAACATTGAATTTATAATATTAGAGAGAGAATTACATTTTGGATTTAAATATTCTGACATCTTTTTCTTTGTCTCCTAATTCATTTTTATTATGAGATATCCAAAACCATCCTTTGAAATGTTAACAGAAAGACTGAGGATTAAGAAGGACAGATAGTAAAATCACAGAATTGAATTCACAGTACATGAAAGAATTCCAATAAAATTATAGCCAATAATATCCCTAATATATAAAGTGTTCACACAAATCAATAAGAAAGAAGTCCTATGACTGCAATAAATAAATGAGCCAAGAACCATAATATATAATTCACAAAAAAGTTTAACATCTTAGACATCAGTAGCAATCAAATAATGTAATTCAAAGCAATGAAATAACATTTTTGCCTTTTAAATTAGTTACTTTAAAAAAAAAGAATAATACTGGGGCTTCTCTGTTGGCTCAGTGGTAAGAATCCACCCGCCAGTGCAGGAGACATGGGTTCGATCCCTGATCTGGGAAGATTCCACATGCCTCAAGGCAACTAAGCCTGCGTGCCCTAGAGTCGGTCCTCCTCAACCAGAGAAGCCACCACCTTGAGAAGTCTGCTCACTGCAACTAGAGAGTAACCCCCGTCTCTGCACCTAGAGAAAAGTTCTCACAGCAACAGAGACCCAGCCCAACCAAAAATAAATAAGATTATATTTTTAAAAAGAGTACTGGTAAGAACACAACAAAAAGACATCTTTATACACTGTGTATAGGAGTATAATTTGATACTAACTGGTTGGAAAGCAATTTGGCAATATATCTCAAGAGGTAAAATTACCCCTTGACTACTTCTGCTTCTCATAATCTATCCTCAAAGTATTCAAATATCTGAAAAAGCTTTATGTTGAAACTAGTCATTACAACATCATGTATAATATTAAAAGTTGGAAATAAATGAAAAGTATAACAAGTGAAGAACGGTTAACTTATGCTTCACCCTTACAATGTAATATTTTGAAATAGAAATTTACAGAGAGAACACAGATTAACATCCAGGTTCTAATGTAAAGCGAAAAACCTACATGTGTAATGGATCAACTTAAAGCAATTTAAAAGCATGGAAGGGACTTCCCTAAGGTCTGGTGGCTAAGACTCCAGGTTCTCAATGCAGAGGGCCCGGGTTTGACCCCTGGTCAGGGAACTAGATCCCACATGCTGCAAGTAAGGGTTCTCATGCTACAACTCAAAGATCCCCCATGCGGCAACAAAGCCTGAATATCCTGTGTGCTGCAACTAAGACCCAGCACAGCCAAATAAATAAATAAAAGTGTTGTTGTTCGGTTGCTGTCGTGTCCGACTCTTTGTGACCCCATGGACTACAGCATGCCAGGCATCCCTGGCCTTCACTATCTCCCAGAGTTTGTCCAAACTCCTGTCCATTGCATCAGTGATGCTATCTAATCATCTCATCTTCTGCCGCCCTCTTTTCTTTTGTCTTCAGTCTTTACCAGCATCAAGGTATTTTCCAATTAGTCAACTCTTTGCATCAGGTGGCCAAAGTATTGGAGCTTTAGCTTCAGCATCACTCCTCTCAGTGAATATTCAGGGTTGATTTCCTTTAGGATTGACTCGTTTGATCTCCTTGCAGTCCAAGGGACTCTCAAGAGTCTTCTCCAGCACAGTTTGAAAGCTGAATTCTTTGGTGCTCAGCCTTCTTTATGGACCAACTCTCACATCTACACATGACTACTGGAAAAGCCATAGCTTTGCCTTTACAGCCATTTGTCAGCAAAGTGACATCTTTGCTATATAACTGCATATCACTATATATAATGGTACTGATTACAAATGAACCTTATCTATTCATTGAAGAGGTTATCAGTTTAATAGGGTGAAAACTAAATGTCTACTTAAATAGAGTTGTGGTTTTTTGTTTGTTTGTTTGTTCTGAATATAAAATCTCAGTTTGTAGTCCTTCGAGGCTAATCTTCCCACTCTGGAAGTATTGCATACAGTGTTTCACTGAATAATGGGAACCTTAAAATTTTTTTAATTGCCCATTTCATATGCTCCATAAATAACCACCAATATCCCAAGTACCCTCCTCAGTTTAGAACCCTAAAAGTGTCCTCAAAAGTGTATGATGAGGGAAGCATAGTCTAAACAAGCCCAATGGAGCCCTAACAGAGGCCTTAGTTTCAGGCAGCTGAGTCTGAAATCCTTGCACCTGTGGGTTTTGAGGGATTATTCAAAGTTATCAGAAGGTGGCTCTCAGAATTTGAATAAAAGTGAGGAAGCAATTTTGAAACCAAGAAAACCGTAACGGTTTGCAGAAGGGATAGAAGTAAGATTGAATAGGAGTGAAAGATTCTAAAAGTAGAATTGCCTTTTCTGCATCTCTTCTGTGTACCTGTCCTGCTGTTCCTTAGATTTATTCAAACCTGACCCAGAAAAAGGTGTCAGGAGCTGGACTCCCGCAGTCTCATAGGCTCTGTTACTCTACCACACCTGTTACCGTCTGTGACTAGGGCGACAGGGAATTGCTCTGCAGAGACGTGGAAGGACTTTATGCAAAGTACATTTGTTGCCTTCTAAACATTTGTCCTGTTGGAAAAAAATTCCAGTTCAGATTTCTTAGACCAAATGGCAGTTCAGCCCAATGTAGCTGCTTCTACCCTACATGCGTCGATTATAACTGTGTCTCTCTGTTTCTTAGAACCCCTGGGAACAAACAAGAAAAAGTAATAACAACAAAATGTTTATTAAAATGCAAATATCATGATGGGTTCCTTGATGCGAGGCAGCCCGGGAGGACCCAGGTGCACAGGGAACCAGCTCATCTGGTCGCAGAGCAGCAGCGCCTGGAAACTGACAGGCTCTGAAGGGAGCCTTTTGTTACCTGACCTCGGCGGCAAGTTGCCAGCTCATTCTCCTGCATGGAATAGTTGAAACTTGCCTTTCAACTAACCAGAGTACATGGGGGCAGAGAGAGAATCTTTTTCCCTTTGGCAACCTAAGTAAATTAGAAAAAAAAAAAAAGCCACTGCAAAATAGTAGGAAAGCATGAAAAATGCTTTATGGAGAAACATAAAAGAAAACCAGAGGAAAGCTTATTCAGCCTTGGTCATTAAAAAGCACACTCCCGCGTCCAACCCTGTCTCCCCCCGCCCCCCGCTGCCCCCCTGCACCAAAGTTGGTTTGAAGAGTTTCTTCTATAGAAGAACAGATGCACCCCAAGTACCCCGATGTCTGTAACAGCTGGTTCTGGAATGAGAGGGGCTTCTCTCAAGAGAGGCAGATCTGTTTCATTTGGAGTTTGGACACAACGGTTTTCTGTGTGGCTTCATTTTTGGCATCCGACTGTTTTGACAGAAGCTGTGCAGTGTTTTTTCAGCCAGATCTTTGAGAGCTAGTGTCTTCCCACGATGCCCTGGCAGCTGATGAAAGCAGGCCCACCCTGCAGAAATGCCACAGGTATTGCCTAGGATAAAATGATACACAAAGGCTACTGAGAACTTGTTTGCCTCCTGACTCATGTGTTATTTTCCTTCCAGAGGCCGTTTTCAAAGCCTACTGTGTCTGCAGCCGGGTCATGGAAGATAACAACTAGTATACCAAACTGGGAGTCACCATGAGGCTATTTGACACTGTTCTTAGAAAAATCCTTCTCTTTTTAAAAAGAATTCATTTGAATCAGTTCTAATGAGATGGATGAAACTGGAGCCCATTATACAGAGTGAAGTAAGCCAGAAAGATAAAGAACATTACAGCATACTAACACATATATATGGAATTTAGAAAGATGGTAACGATAACCCTATATGCAAAACAGAAAAAGAGACACAGAAGTACAGAACAGACTTTTGAACTCTGTGGGAGAAGGTGAGGGTGGGATGTTTCAAAAGATCAGCATGTATATTATCTATGGTGAAACAGATCACCAGCCCAGGTGGGATGCATGAGACAAGTGCTCGGGCCTGGTGCACTGGGAAGACCCAGAGGAATCAGGTGGAGAGGGAGGTGGGAGGGGGGATCGGGATGGGGAATGCATGTAACTCTATGGCTGATTCATATCAATGTATGACAAAACCCACTGAAATGTTGTGAAGTAATTAGCCTCCAACTAATAAAAAAAAAAAAAGAGAGAGAGAAAGAAAAGTCCTTCTCTTGCTCAACAGCCAAGGCAAAGAACTATTTCTAAATGACAAATGTGTATACATTTTCAAAAGGGATTGTGATTTCTCAGGCAGCCAGAACACAGTCATGCTTTACAGTCTAAGGTGATCTAATTCTTGAAATAAGCTTCATTCTGGGCAATGACATGCATTTTCTAGATGGGAGGAAAAAATGTTACTGCTTATAATAAAGAACAGGCTGTTTTTCTTATTTGGGAGCCTCAGGGGGATGAAGCAAGTTTTAATACCGTAAAGAAGCGGGCTGTGAAACGCTGGGATAAGTCTTGTTTATTTAACATTTAATGCCCGTGGTCTGTTAGGTGCTAGAGAGAGCCACTGAGGTGCTGTTATTTAACGCTGGAACAGTAAAACCGTCTGACTTAGATTACGCAGTTGACTCAAAGTAATCCAGGTCCAAGGCTCAAAAATGAATCCATCAACATGGTTAGCACACAGAGCGTTTGAACCAACACGTGGCTGGGTGATGGGGCGGTGAGTCATGCTCCCTCCTTAGGTCCTTGTGAAGTCTGGGCCTTGAGGAAGTGGCCTCGCATCTCTATGTTTTAAAAAAAAATCTCTTTATTGCCAGTTGTCATTTGAAGAATTTAAAGACAGAATTATGTGCCCAAAGCAAATTAATGCCTTGTGCCACTGATTCCCCAGCACACAGAAATAGATTTAAGCAAGTAGTGAGTCAGGCCGAGGAGAACTGGGAAGCTGAATCAATAGCCCAGCAGACTCTGTAATAATGTGTTGGTTTATACTTGGGCATTTTAGACTGTCTGCTACCCAAATGTGTATACATGTACCTTCAGCTTGCAGCCAGCATGGGCCTAGTGCCAAGAGATTAGCTCTTGGCCTTGACTGGGTTCCTCGCTTTCCAGTTTGGTGACTGGATGAGAGCATAGTTTTCTTATTGGAGTCTTGAGTGTGTATCAATGATATCATGTTGTCGTCTTCATCAGATATCTATGCCGCTTCCCTTAGGACTAATCCCCATGTGAGTCAGCCCTGGCCCACCAGGCTCATTGAAGACCCCCTGGGCAGACTAAATCCATGGGCTCTGAGGTCAGAAGGGCCTGGGTTCAAGTGCTGCTTCTGCCATTTTACATATATGACCATGAGTGAGTTGCTTCATTCACCTTCCTAAGCCTCAGTTTCCTAGTCTGTAAACTAGGAATAATAATAATGCCTGTATCCTTGTGTTACTCTGGGGATCAGTTGAGAAAAATTAAAGGAACACATAAAATGCTTAACAGACTGTAAAACTTCCTTAGCACCTCGTAAGTACTCAGTACATGGTAGCTTCCTTTTGACTTTACTTCATTAGCAAACATCTCTATCCTCTAGTTAGTCTTCTTCTGTCCACATCAGGATGAACATGACACCATGGCAGTCTGCCTGGTTTGTATTTCAGGTGTACAAACATAGTAATTTGAAATTTTTATAGAATACACTCCAAAAAGGTTACTATAAAATATTGACAATATTCCCTGTTCTGTACAGTATGTGTGTGGGTGTGTGTGCATGTGTGCACTCAGTCCCTGCAACCCACCATCCTTATTGGTCCATGATAGCCTCGTAACTTATTTACTTCTTCACATGCTGACTTGGTGGGCTCCAACGTTGGGTTGTGGCCCCGGCTTGGGGTGCAGCCAGCCCTGTGCACAAGGTCTCCTGACTGTCCAGGGTGGAAGCCTCAGTCAGCCAGCTGCTCAGGCCCCACTGAGCAGCCCCGGGGCACTTGACATCATCTGCAAGGCTCCGGTTGGCCTGCAGCAACCACAGCACACCTTCCGGGTCGCAGAGAGCCAGGCCAGATGGCATCTGCCTGTCGGGACTCTTGGAGTCTCGGTTTGACAAATTCCAGCATTCTTTCTACCCGTCCCGACATTTTCCACCTCATCTCCTCCATGTCACATCTGATTTTTCCTTATCTTAGAGGATGGGTATAGAGTCTCAAGAGTGAGTGTGGCTTGCTGACAGCCGCTCCAGCCAGGGTGGTGTTGGCAGGAGGAGCTGGGAGGGACAGAGGAAGGCATCCACGCCTTGAGTTTGTGACAGTGTTTTTTATGGTCAGCAGGTTTTATTTGAGGAATTATTTATCTACTGGGAAAAGAAAAGATGTTATTTATTCTGTATTAAAAGAAACACAGGTTACCATATGATTCTCATCTCTTGAAATGGAACTTGAGAATGTCTATATCATATCTATATCACTATATCCTAGTCATTTGCTTTCTTGATTTTCTTAAATCTTGATTAGTTTTCTTTCTTCTTTTCTTTTATTCTTTTGTTTGTTCATTCATTCATCTGCTCATCCATGCATTAAACCAGGTGAGAGATCTGGCCCCGCTAAATGATAAGAGAAGGTGACGACTTTTCTCAGAGCGCCGTGTAGAGTGTATGGTGGAGAACAGCGATGTGATGGCTCAGAGCCTACAGCTCCCAGCGTGATCTGTCTGTATCATGTCTATGATTTCTGCAGACAGCAGGTTGGTGGTGGTTAATCCGCTGTTATGCTTCGTGTCTGTCTTTGTACCACTTCTTTCCTTCCCTACACTTTGCATTTATCTCAGTCTTTGTTTTTCTGAGGAAGGTTGCTCTGGAAACTTGAGGGATTTGAAGGTAGGGACCTAATAGAAATGAATGAAGTGAAGTGTTAATCACTCAGTCATGTCCGACTCTTTGTGACCCCATGGGCTGTAGCCCGCCAGGCTCCTCTGTCCATGGGATTGTCCAGGCAAGAATACTGGAGTGGGTTGCCATTCTCTTCTCCAGGGGATCTTCCTGACCCAGGGGTTGAACCCAGGTCTTCTGCATTGCAGGCAGATTCTTTACCATCTGAGCCACCAGAAGACACGTAAGCGGGCCCTGTTCTCCACAGTGGTGATGCCGGTAACCTAACACCGATGACTCCATACTCGGTGGACTCAGTGAAACATACACTGGGGAGCAGTTCGTTTACCTCCACATCGTACTGAAGTTCAGGTCCCTATGGTTTCCCTGTGGCTTCGGTATTTGTCCTAAGTTATTTTTGTCTTGTTTGTCAGAGAATATCCCTACTGTAAGAGAGCCTGAGTCAGGGTGGTCTAGTAGGTGAGGCACGGACACTGGGTTCATATCCAGCCTCTAGCTCTTACCTGCCCTGTGGCACAGTGCAAGGCATTTGTGTCCTTTTAGCCCTTCTTTCTTATCTGTTACTTGGGGATAACAGCCCCAGGTATCATCATATTCCCAAGTACTGTAGGATTGCTATGAAAATGAAGTGAGATCCTGTCTGGAAAGAACTTAGCACCATGTCCAGCTCAATGGCTAACATCCAGTCTACCCTGCTCTCTTCTCCCCACCTCCCTGTTTCACCGCCCCACAGCTAGTCAGCCGTCTCTAAGACAGGAGCAGTGGAGCTGTAAATACTTTCACTCCGATGAAATCACTCTCTACCACTCCACTCTTTGATCACCTTCTGCCCATCCCCCCCCCCCCAAAGTGGTCCTAAACTCAAGGACCAGGTCCTAAACTCAAGGGAAGGCAGCAGCATGATGCAGTTAAGAGCGTGGAGTGGGCCCCAGACAGCCCCCCATGGGAATCCCAGCTCTGCAAGTTACCGACTGTGTAGTAAATACACACCGACTCTCCCTCTGATGAAATCTCCTTCACAAAGACAGTGAAACCTTGATGTTTAAAGAAATCATTTTTCCTGTGAAGAACTTAAAGCTCCTAGAATACCTTGTGAGTGTTTCTTTTCCAATAGGTTTTATTACTGACAGTAAAAATATATTTACATTTGGAGTTTATTTTTCACAATAATCTTGACAGTAGTATTTTCTGACTTCTGCAGAGCCCTCTGATTTTTGTGTGCAGAGAAAAGATCTTGTCTAATTTATATAAACTAGGCGTCTAATTTTTTAGATTTCATTTGAATATTTTGGGAGCTCAGGTCCCCAGAATGTAAGTGACTCTTCAGCACCCCACACAGAAGTTAAAGTATTCCCTTTCTCTGTCATTTGAGTCGGTGATGATTTTCGGGCACAATACTTTATAAGACCTTTGTTTTCCTCTTGCTGTAAGTCTCAGTACTCAAGTGTTCAGTTTCTGCATGTCTCAGTGTCTTGCTTATCTCTCTTGGCCTAGAAAGGGTCCTTCTGTGCTCTGGTCCCAGCCCTCACTCCTACTGACCAAACACATTTACCCAGCCAACTATCTAGAGCCGTATCCTTGCCACTCTGTCTCTTGAAACTGAACGGTTTTAGATGGAATTCGAAGACCCTTAACGTGGACCTCTGAGTAATGGGACAGACACAGTAGCTTTGTTAGAGTGTATTCTTCACTGACGTGAGGGTTTCAGCTGATAAAGACCGAAGGCAGAGGTTGCACAGGATGGGTCAACTCTTTTCATGCAGCTGACTGCTTGGGAAAGCAGTAGCATGATGTGGTTAAGAGCATAGGATGGGCATCAGACAGCCCCACATTAGAATCCCAGCTCTGCTGGTTACCGACTGTGCAAGTGACAATTTTTGTGTCTCTCAGTTTCATTATTTGTAAAAGAGGAAGGCAATATTACTTGCTTTGCAGACCTAAATGAAGTCATGTTTCTGAAATTATATGATACAGCATCTGACAACATCTCGGCAGTGTCTATTAGGGAACTGAGTGCCCATCCATCTTGGCCCCCTCTTCCCGCATCTTGTGCTGAATGTTGGCCGTCTCTATAATCGCATCGATAATGCTGTCATTGCTTTTACTACTACATCATTGCTCTCCCCCAGTTCTTTTCTTCATTACCTTTCTGCCCTATCTCCCAATTCAACCCTTGAACCTAGTTAAGTCACCATCCAGAGCAATGATAACTTAATTTTTAAAAATCTGTTTTCTTTAAACAGATTCAAAGTACCTACAACAATGATTGATGGTGATGGCAATGATGATAAGAATAAAGTGGGAATTTCTTACTCACTTTGTCTTTTTGATTGTAAGTTTCAAAGAGCATGACTGTCTTTTTCAGTCCTAAACTCCTTGCTCCTGGACCAGGAATAGTTGTTGAATAAGGAGTCTGATATTTCAAGTAGCTTTGACTGTGCCATTTAATCTTCTTGATTTCTGCACAGTTAGTCCAGATGAGTATCTGTTGATTTGTATGTTCACCTGTCCTATCACAGAATGTTAGTTTCCTCTTTTATGGCATGGAATTCTTAAACACATGCTTGTACATCCAAAGGTGGACCGTGCTGTGTTTTAGTAAGCATTATATGTACATATTAAATATCAATGACAGGAAATAATGTTCTTGCAGTGTCAGTGTCTACACAGGGAAAAAGAATTCTAGTAGCTTGATTTTAAGGTTTGAGGACAAGGGATCCTGGGAAAAGTTCCGAGATTGGAGGCATCACATTCCTTCCCACACTAAGCACATAACTCTGCATGGGTTTCACTTCAGAAGCAAAGTGTCCACAGACTCTGAACATGCCCTGGGCACTTGGCCCTCGGATGGAGCAGCTAAATTTGGAGAGTCTTTCTAAGATGACAATCCCCTGATCTAAAGAACATTTTTGCAAGTGGCTATAAATACTTTAACAGAATATATAAAATCTCTCCCTTACCCTAACGGCTTTTATATGTAAGATGTGGCATAATGACCTGGAAAAGCAAGAGGCCCACAGGTTCAGATAATCCATTACCTTGGCAACGTGGCATGCATAGATTATGCAGCATTGATTTCATGGAAACACCCTGAGTTTTCTCTAAGCTTTTTTTCATCTGGAGACTATAAATGGGTTCACACTTTTCATAATTGAGAAATGAAAGTGTTTGAGATAAACAACACACCTTCTGTAAGGCCAAATACTTCTCTTGAAGAAAAGTCAGCCTCACATCCCTGTGGGTGGAGCTCAGTATTTGCAAAGTCATCAATCATAATATTCTAGATCTAACAGAGATGGCAAAGATTCCAGTCTGTTTCCATGTTCCAAACCTGTCCAAGTCCAGCCTTTATTCCAGGCTTTACTCTCCCTTAGGCAAATGTAACTGATAACTGATTTAATGTTTAAAAATGTCCTGGGTCCAAAAGTTCTTTTTACAGATCTAGTCTGTATTTGTCTTGTTTCATTTTAAAACAGTTTCCATTAGATGTGCTAATCCATTCTTCATAAATACATGTAGGGCTCTTCAGTTGACCAGGGACTGGTTTGTGGAGATCAAGAGCAGGAAGTATTAATACATTAGTCATGATTAATTGCCAAATGGGTAAAACAGAAAATAACTGCTTTGGAGCTCAGAGGAAGAAGAGAGTGGAACTGAAGGTCTTAGAACTGAATTTTAAAAGATGGTTGGGATATGGGTAAATCAAGAAGGAAAAGAAAGGGCAAAGAGGATGGGATAAATGGTGTGAGGAAAAGCACAGAAGTAGGAAGAACACAAAGAGACCGATTTACTCGAGATGAAGCTTTGGGGAAGGGGGAAGTAGAGGCCAGTCTGGAGGAGCAGATTGGAACCTATCTGCATAGGCTCTTGAATGCCATACTAACTAACAGGACAGACTGCACTATAAACCAGTGGCCGTCAGAGCAAGGTGCTCTGTAGGACCATCATTTGGGTACAGGAAAATATTTACTCTCTGTTTAAAACAAGACATTAATTTCTTGCTAATATTTATTGCACATGTAGACAATATTATATAAATGTCATTTATTCATAAATATACATATGTGGTGATGCATGCTCAAATGTTTTACTGGAAGTGATGCATGTTCAAAAAAGTGTGGAGGCAGACTCCTTCTTTAGATGACGAATGATTAGAGATGTTCATTTAATCAGTGACATATTCAAAGCAGTATTTTAAGGAGATAAATCTGGCAGCAGTCCTACAGAGAGAAGACGCAGTTAGTTGGCGACCACAGCAATTCAGAGGACTTAAATAATGCTGGCCATGGTGGGAAGGGAAAGAAGGGGGAGAGTACCAGCGACATACTGGTAATCTAGTTCCTTTCACAGCGAGATTTTCCCTTAGCAAAAGTAGTCAGCAATCACTCTGGGAGCCAAGAATGGAGCAGTGCTGAAGATGATGAGTTTTTTTTGTTCAAAATGGATTGCAAAAATGTATTGATATGACCAAACATGCTGTGGTCTGAAAACTGAAACTTAAATAGAAATAAGAATAAGAATTATGATTAATTATTGGTCAAAAGCAAGTTTAGATAACTTTACAAAGTTTAGATAACTTTACAGATCATTTTATACACAAAGAAAATCTTTAAAAATATAGGTAACATCCTCTCCTCTCCACCATAATCCTAAAAATGAGCCTTTGGAAGAGTAAACAGGAGCAGCTTAATGATGGTGACTTCATTATACTGATAAAACTTCTATGCTTCATATCTGCTATTTGGTGTTGAAAAAGGATTCCAGAAATCTTCCCTCTCAGTTGTTTGTTGGAGATGCATTATTTGTTGATAATCCTTGATTGAAATACTAATACTCTCATGCTACCTCACACAGCACCATCTTCACAAGAAATACAATTTAGAGAACCATATTGGCGAATGTGATTTTGTAAGAGAGGTAGGCTTTGGTACTTTATTTACCATATTTTTTAAAAAATTGCACTATTTGTTTAACTTCCCCACTTGATGTTGCTGCAAGGTAGAACTCTTAACAAAAGTGTGATTCAGAGTTCAAATCTATCATTAAGCAGGCTTCTTGATTTCTCCTTGCAGATAAAAACCCTCTAAATAATGATAGGGAAAAAGAAATTGTATGTTTTAAAATGGCAGCTAGATCAGGCTTGTGATCCCTACAAGACATAACATTATCTTAGAAATATTTTTATGAAAGAGTTGTATGATCAGGCATTTTAAAAAAGAAAAACAAATTCATATATTTTAACTCTAGTCAGGCATCAGATATAAACTTAACATTTGTCTCAGTCAAGTTAAACTCCACTACATATTTTGTGTGTGTGTGTGTGTGTGTGTGTGTGTGTGTGTGTGTGTGTGTGTAATTATTTTGGCTGAAAATGAGTAGAATGTAGCATAGAAAAAAATATATAACATATGGACAGACATAAAAATTAAAGAGGTAAGATTAAAAGTCCCACATTAAGTAGAAGTGAATATTCTCATACACTGCTGGTGGAAATATATATTGATAAGCTTTCCTTAGGGCATTGCAGACAGGTTTCAAGAGCCTTAAAAATTAAAAATATTTATAATTTTTTGACATTATTTCTACTTTTAAGAACTTGCCCTAAGGATAAAAATCTTAAATATGCAACAATGAAAGACTAGGTAAAAAGTTTAAGAATTATTTTCTTGAAAATTATTAATTATAATAAAAGCCATATATGTCAAGATTTTTAAGTGAAAAAGTAGAATAAAATTAAATATAAAAATCACTCTTTGTATATGCATACAAATACAAGCATACAAAAATTATAAGGAAATACCATATGCTTATAGGTTCTGTTTTCTAATTTTTATTGTTTTTCATATTTTAAGGATATATTGTTTATAATCACAAATAAATTGAAGTGAAAAATTAGAGTTATCAAAGTCTAAAATGTAAATACCTATAATTTAATACAATAAGCTGATAGAATGATTTCTGTGACCATAATATATTTATTCTATATTTAGTGACTTGATCAGCAAGAGCTGTTGATTAATAATTTTGACTATTAATAGATCCACCTGTGGTACAAAAGTAGGTAAATGTATCAGTGACTGAAGCAGATGCAGAAGTTGAAGCACATAATAACCTGTGTTATTTGGACTTTGGTTTCACAATAAAAGTACATCTTAACTTTCTGAACTAAGGAGTAGCTAGTATGTTTTAGATTAAATGGAAAGACAGTAGCTATATATTTACTTATGTAATATGTTTATTCACTGATTCATTCAGTCAGTCAGTAAACAGTTATTCAGTACTTGTTGCGTGTCAGGTACTGGGTCAGGTTTATGAAAAAGAGAAACAAGTAAGTCTCAGAAAATTAATGATCTAGTGGGGAGATCAACATGTAAATGTGGTTGAAAATGGACAGAGAAGTCTGTAGAAAGTTCTAGAAGAACACTGAGAAAGGAACAGCCAGCTTTTCCCTAAAGTTAGGAGCTCTTTCTTAGATAAAGTAAATGTTAGCAATGGACTTTGTCAAATGAATAGGAGCTTGCCAGATGGAAAAGTTGAAGGAGCATTCTAGATAGGAAGAAGAGCATCAGTCTACAAAGGACCAGAAATCTGAGATAGCGTGGCATCTTGGGTCAGGGACTAGTAGGAAATATGATGTGGCTGGAGCTTAGGGTGAGAGGTAAAAGCAGGATGAAAAGAGTGGAAAACTGGATAAGGGCCAGAAACGGCCTTCACACCCTGGTGGTCACAGCGTTTCTACTTCAGCAGTGATTAATCGTGATTTTCCTGGCTAATAGAATCCTAATCTTTATAATGAGGTAGGACTGTTCCCTTTGAATTATGGAAATTATAACTATTATGACCTGCTCCACAAACACAGGTTATAAATATGATCACATCCTTCAATCTTCTTTACCATTAATCATCCAAGCCTCCATAGGCCTTATTAGCAGGAAGTCTATTATCTCCTCCAGAGGTTCCTGGGACTTGACTCAAGACAAATGGGTCATTTCTCCTCCAGAAACCTGTGGCTGGATCCACTGGTGACTGCTATACTTTGTCTGCTGCACGGCACTGTTCACAGTCTCACGTTACAGTGGTGCCCATTTTGGGGAACAAGGTTACAACTCCCTTTGTTGATATTCCCATCCTCAGCTGTTGTTCTCTAAATCATAACCTCTACTAGACTGGCTGGATCTGGAGGAGCTTCTGGACTTGGCCACAGGCTAGACTAAAATTCACCTTTCCCCTCAATCTTGGTCCACTGTGTTGAGCCCAGGACAATAATAACCTAGATTCCTCTCTTCATCGAGGTCATTTTGTTTTAGTGGTTTCCAGGACCTTCTCTGCCCTGGGACCTTTAGTCATGGTCACCCTCACCAAAGCTGTGGCTTTCCCAGTGGTCATGTATGGATGTGAGAGTTGGATCATAAAGAAGGCAGAGCGCCGAAGAATTGATGGTTTTGGACTGTGTTGCTGAAGAAGACCCTTGAGAGTCCCTTGGACAGCCAGGATGTCAAACCAGTCAATCCGAAAGGAAATCAACCCTGACTACTCATTAGAAGGATTGATGCTGAAGCTGCAACTCCAGTACTGTGGTCACCTGATGCGAAGAGCCGACTCATCGGAAAAGACCTTGATTCTGGGAAAGACTGAGGGCAAGAAGAGAACGGGGTGACAAAGGATGAAATGGTTGGGTGGCATCACCAACTCAATGGACATGTGTCTGAGCAAACTCCAGAAGACAGTGAAGGACAGGGAAGTCCATGGGGTTGCAAGGATTCGGACACGACTTAGTGACTGAAGAGCAACAGTTCTCTCGTCCCTAGTCCTCCACCCAAGGAGGCAGCAGTCGGAACACTGGGTCTCCTCCCAGAAGGCCCCTTTTACACTCTGATTTATCTCCTGCCTGGTACCCAGGTTGTTCCGTCAGAGAGCTCAAGAGGTAGTAGCCAGCAAGATGGAGTCTTACAAGTTTGTTGCCCTGCCCCAGTGCCCCCCAAAATTGCCTAATTGCTTTATATTTACACGACTATGAAAGATACCAAGTGATTCTTCTGAGAACAAAAGATCTTCCTCCGAGTGATTTTCTGCTCCTGCCTATAAAGAGTAGTCACAATTTACTTCACAAAAATAATTAATCTTTATGCAACCATGCCCCCTGTTTTAAAAAATCAGTGTAATGTTTTCATATATAATGAGCTATGTAAGTTGTCCAAAATGGAAATAGGTCTCAACCCCAAAACCTATATGCTTAACCACTATGCTCACTGCCTCATCTCATTCAGTTTATATATTAATATATCATTATAGGCTTCCTTGGTGGCTCAGATAGTAAAGAATCCTCCTGCAGTTCAGGAGACCTGGGTTCAATCCCTGGGGTGGGAAAATCCCCTGGAGGAGGGTATAGCAACCCACTCCAGTATTTTTGCCTGGAGAATCCCCATGGACAGAGGAGCCTGGTGGGCTATATAGTCCATGGGGTCGCAAAGAGTCAGACACGACTGAGGGATTAAGCACAGCACATGTCATTATTTAATGTTTAATTTAGATACTATACTTATACTAGTCAAGTTTATTACAGAATTGCATAATAGATGCATTCATGGCCAACTCTTTGCAACCCCATGAACTGCAGCCTACGAGGCTCTTCCATCCATGGGATTTTCCAAGCAAGAATACTGGAGTTGGTTGCCATTTCCTTGTCCAAAGAATCTTCTTGACCCAAGGATCAAACCCGAGTCACTTGCACTGGCAAACTTATTCTTTACCACTGAGAATTAGACATCTCTAAATGCAGATACTGAATTGTTGATAAAGGGGAACTGGATGACAAGTGTATTTATGATCTAAAACTGCATATATGTAGAAACTGAGTATATTTACTGTAAGAGAAAATTGTGTTTTCTCTGCAAAATTTGGGCTTCCCAGGTGCTGTTAGTGGTAAAGAAGCTGCCTGCCAATGCAGGAGACATAATAGACACAGGTATGATCCCTGGGTTGGAAAGATCCCCTGGAGGAGGGAATGGCAAAGCACTCTAGTATTCGGGCCTGGAGAATCCTCTGGACAGAAGAGCCTGGGGGCTGCAGTCCATGGGATCACGAAGAGCTGGACATGACTGAAGTGACTCAGCACTCACGCATGCTGCAAAATTAGGTCTCAGACCAGAGAAGAGTCCTTACATAGTCTCGGTAGGATTGAAGCGGAGTAGTACACAGGCATTTGGGTTAATACACTTTGCTTATAAACAGTGTTCCTTAGAATTCATAATTTGGAAAATCTCTCTCCAAGGGTAGATTAACCCAACTTTGGCTCACTCCTCAGCCAAGTGTCGGACAGTCAGTTGACCTTCCCAATTTATCAGTTTTACTCTTAGCCTTCTTATTTTTAAATTTGATAACAATAAAAAATAAAATCCTGCCAGATTATTTTCACCCTTTCTCATAGACACTGTTTTCCCAGTAGCGTTATTACTCTCCTCAATAAAATGAAAGTGAAGTGCATGTATGTCATATTTCATAAACAAAGGCAAAATTCTGACATATTATCCATAGTCTATGTTCTCTTAAAGGAAAACTGTAACACCATATAATGTTTCTTGTATTCTCTGAAGTTCTTCATTAAAAATTCCAGGAGGTCAAGAGATCTCTGGGCAGGTTTTGTTACATTTATGGGGGAACTAATTGCTTATCTTCTGACAAAACCTTGATGAGACCTGACTCGGAGCCTGCTCAGCCCAGAGTCCTTCCTCTCAGCTCAAAGACTTATTTCCTGTGCTTGCCTTAGTCTGGCGCTGTGAACCACTGAGCCAGGGCCAGAGCTGTGAGCTAAGACTCCTGCGGAGCTATTCATTTACCCTAGTTTTGCTGCAAGATGAGAGCCCTGCCCTGGACCTTGAATCACTCTCTTGTGTCGCTGTCAGTATTAGTGCTTTACTATTGTTGTTGTTATTTTTGTTACTTTATATACTTTAAATTCCCAGCTTTTAAAACCAGTTTGAATTTGAGATACACAAGAAATTCTGTTATTTAAAAATGATAAATATAGACATCCCTTGTATCAACGTCACTCAGCTTTCAGATTTATTGTGTTGTGGTTTGTTTTTTGTTTTGTTTTTTTTGTTGTTGTTTTTTGCTTTATCCAGAAACTAAAAATTCTGATTGTCTTCAGTTTTTAAAGCGAGGAAACAACTTCTGTTTACTTGGAGGTAGACATGCTCTGTGTTGGAATGAGGGCATATTCTACGCTGAAAGAGATTCTGTGTTTTTCCACAAGCTAGATGAAACTTGTGTCTTCCCCTTGGCTGCGAGTGCATTCTGTGTAAACAAAGATGTCCTGCGGCTCCTAGGGAAGAGGAACGAGGAAGATGCCTCTTTCCTGGTTCTCTCACAGGCGCTCCCTGGAAATCACTGGCACAGGCTGAAGTTCGTGGAGTGATATAGAGGGAAGCTAACATACGATTCTTGAAAGCCTACTGTGTGCCAGGAACTGTGCTTCATATTTACTTAAATGCCTGGTCTCATTTACTTTTCTCAACAAGGCCATGAGGCAATTACCCTTTTCCTTACTGTGTAGATGAAGAAACGGAGGCTCAGAGAGATTGGGCAAGTCCTCTAAAGTCACAGAGCCAGAAGGGGCAGAGCAGGGACCCCGAGTTTATTGAGATCCCACAGCCAGCACCTCTCCATCCCCCACACTGCCCGTCTGTGGCCTCAGGTGGCCTGGGAGCCCAAACTCCAGGCTAGAGGCAGGGTCTAGGGCTGAGTGAAGTCCCTTTCTCTTAGGTTCTGGGGGCAATCGAAAGGTCAGAGCAGAAAAGAGACTTTGCAGCC
This sequence comes from Cervus canadensis, assembly GCF_019320065.1. Taxonomy (NCBI): domain Eukaryota; kingdom Metazoa; phylum Chordata; class Mammalia; order Artiodactyla; family Cervidae; genus Cervus; species Cervus canadensis. The sequence continues at coordinate 63,600,852 of NC_057397.1, read as the reverse complement.
CAGTCGGTATCTGCTTAACCGCTGGTTTCCTAACCTCTTCTGTTGGGCCTTCACCTCGACTGTGGAGTAGAATGGGGACTGAATTTCTCCAGGACTGAGTAGGGGTGGGGGGCTCTCTTTGTCTCCTCAGGGTCAGCTGTGCACTGGCTATGCTGTTGTTGTTTGCAGGTTTTAGCTCTCCTCACTTCAAACAGATCACTGTTTTGTTATCTTTTTTTTTTTTTTTTTTTTTTTTTTTTTTTTAATGGAACATCACTGGCCACCTGGCTGGTTTGAAATGTGAGGGAGACTAATCCTGTACAGCAAGTTAGAACACCAAGTCTACGGGGATATTCAGAGCGTTTGCTTTGAAATATTAATTTTTCTCTAACTCGTGCTAAACTGTCACTTGATCCTTATTTAGAGAATTCCATCATTTTAATAATTTGGTACTGTTTCACTGGTAAAGGCAGAGATATGTAAACAGGAAGTTTTTTCCCCCTTTTTTATGGGTTTAAAAAAAGATTCAGAATTTTCATCTGCAGCACTTTATCCTTTTTTCTTTTACTTTTTTCTGTGTTGCAAGCAAAATGTCATTTGGTTTAAATTGACATTAAGCACATTTCTGTTCGAGGAGCCAATGATTGTGATCTTTAGATAGACTAATTAGGTTTCTTTCTCCAACAACAGTCCGTGCTATGAAGGTGAGTAGGCAGTTTGACTCTGTGGAGCAGGCAGTGGGCCCTTCAGGATTCTTCTTCAGCAGGGACTCGAATGACTTTGGAAGATTGTCTGTACTGAGTATTTAAATGCTCCTTCTCTCTCTGGGTAAAAGTGTATGCTCTGTGCCTGGCTATCCATTATGTAGTTTGATAATTCGTTCACTGAGTGTCTGCCACATGCCAGACACATAGTGTCTTACATACATCATCACGTCTCGTTTCATCCTCACAGCCATCCTGGGAAATTGTTATGTTATGAACATGTAATATTCCCTCCACTCTTCAGATAAGGAAGCTGAAGTTCAGGTGGAAAAATGTCTCAGTGGTTACACAGCTGGTGCTTGTTGATAGCGGGGCTTAGCAGATCTGCCCACATTTTTAAACTGTAATACTTTGCCTGGAAAATGAACTAGCAGGAAAGTTTTAGGAGATGAGGCTGGAATAGTGATAGAGAGCTTTGAATTTTACTCTAAGACACCACACCTTGGATGTATTTATTCGTTTGGTACCTATTTATTGGGCACCAAATATGTGTGCCGAACAGTCTAGGCACTGGGGGCATCACATTGAACCAGAAGCTTACACTGTGGCTCTTGGAGGTCTTGAACAGAGAAATGACATGCTCTGGTATATGTTTCACAAGGGGCCTGCTGACTGCAGTGCAGACCTCACATGCAGAGGGGCATGGACTGTGGCAGGGAGACCAGCTTAGAGGCGACCGCAACAGTCCAGACAAAAATGGGTGGGGCTTGGACCAGCGTGGGAACAGAGGTGAAAAGTTGGATTCTAGGTAGACTCAGCAGAAACACCAATGGGATCGGCTGAACAACTGGATGTGGAAATTGCTTTTCTGGGCTTCAGTTGGAAGTAAGGTCAGCCTGTCTCAACTCAACTCAACAGTTGGAACTCAACAGCCTGTGCTGTGTGATGTCAAAATTGCTCAAGTGTAAAGTCATTTCAGTGTTTCATTTAGTAAAAAGCTTAACTCCTTTTCAGTACCTTAGCACTAGACTTATGCAAGGAGAATACTTGTCGGTGTCCAGAGGAGGAGGAACAGAGCTCCATTTCCCAGAAGCACTTATCATCCAGGCTGCAGTCAACCAGGCTGCTCCCTTCAAGAAGGCATGTGCCTGGGTGGCGGCACTGGATAGCCATATTTGATGTTTGTTGTGTGTCCGTCTCGGAGCCGTTCATAGTCCTTCCCTATGGCTTCCCTGCAGTGAGGCAACAGGAAAGGTCTTCTTAATAAGGTTTAAGCCCCATTTCATGTTTTTCTGCACTTATTTCTCAGAAACAACATCATCAGGTCCAAATCAGAAACAAGTTTCCAGTCTTGGTCAAAAAGTGGAACTCCCAGCCTACTATTTGACCTTTGTAGTTAACTTTTACGGAGCTGACACCATCACTCAAAAATGGTTCTAAATATGCCAGATCTGCCAGTAACTTGAAGGACTGCAGGATGTAAGTTTGTATTTCCCAAGTCAATGAATGCAGCATTGTGTTTTCTTTGTGATCATTCATTACTAAGGATAGCATGGGCAGTTGGCTATACTTGTGGATTTAGACTAAGAAGCAACCCCTTACATACCTTATCTTGAAGTAGAGACTAATCACTGGGTTTTAGTTAATCATGGGAAGGAAGGCCTCAGGATCTGCCTAGAGTCTTCCTAACTACATCTTCTGGATGAACTCTAGTAGCCCAGTGAACTTGGCCATCAATTGTGTCCTACCGGGTACATTGTCCAGTTAAAAATATGAATAGAGGCTCTCACTCCCTGGGCTGCAGACAGCATTCGTCACAATCCCTTTCATCATTAACCTGCCCTGAAGACTGGCCCTGAGGGTCCTCCTTTGCTGGGTCAGCCACACCGTGAATCAGGCAGCCACACCAGCAAGAGATGAAAGGGCATGCCTCTCATTCCCTCCTGTTTCCCTCCTGCAGAATTCAGATGAGAGGCCCTGCCATTTTTTTTTAATTCAAAATCAACTGAAGAGTCACTTATTTTATTATTATTCCCAGGGCTGCGTCCAAAGAGAACTCTGCGTTTGGTGCTCTGGACCGCGGAAGAGCAAGGTGGAGTCGGTTCCTCGCAGTATTATCAGCTGCACAAGGTAGGAGAGCAGCCATGGATTGCTGGGCATTTGTACATGTAATATCAGTGTAAATACACCAAAAGCACTGACGCTTTTGGTTTGAAAATGTCCTCTATTGTCCTGAAGACTCAACAGTACTCTGTGGTAGGCTGACCCTGGCAAACACCCCTTGCAGAAATCTTCCTCATTCAGCCCTATAAAGGAGAACACCCTGGTGAGCGGCGGGATTTTCTATTTCTACATTAGTCTGTGGCATTAGGAAGATTCCACTTGCTATGTAGCCATTTTCGTTGACTCTCCAGTTCTGCTATGCTCATGTATGCCAGAGAAGCAGTAATAGGTTAACAGTCCCTGTTCCTACTGAGCCCACCCCCATGCCACAATGTCCCAAGTGCTGGTATTTCAAAGCCACATCCTGAGACCTTGAGTCAGCCAGGAGCATTGATAACGGCCGTGGGAATGGCAGCAACTGGAGGTCTCAGACCTGGGAACGTGGAGGGCAGTGTGGTTTGACACTGACCAAAATAAGGCAAAAGTGAAGCTTGAGGCGAGAAGGTGATAGTGGAAGATCATATATAGAAATACAAGACCACATTTAAGACAGGGAATAGGGGCTCTCAAGGCAAAAGAAATAAAAGCAAAAATAAACAATTGAGACCTAATCAAGCTTAAAAGCTTTTGCACAGCAAAGGAAACCATAAAGAAAACAAAAAGGCAATCAGTGGAATGGGAGAAAATGTTTGCAGATGACTTGATCAACAAAGATTTAATATCCAAAATGTACAAACAACCCAATCAAAAAAGAGCAGAAGACCTTATAAGATATTTCCCCAAAGAAGACATACAGATGGCCAAGAGGCACATGAAAAGATGCTCAACATCACTAATTATTAGAGAAATGCAGATCAAAACCACAATGGGGTATCACTTCACATCAGTCAGAATGGACATCATCAAAATGCCTGCAGATAATACATTCTGAATGAAAAGGGAACCCTCATACCCTGTTGGTGGGAATGTGAATTGGTGCAGTCGCTATGGAAAACAGTATGGATGTTCCTTAAAAAATGAAAACTAGAACTACCATATGACCCAGCAATCCCATACCTGGGCATGTATCTGGAAAGGATGAAAACTCTTAATCTGAAAAGGTACATGCACCCTGGTGTCCATGGCAGCACTAATTTACAATAGCCAAGACATGAAAGGAACCCAAGTGCCAGTCAACAGACTTATGATGTGGTATATATATATGTGTGTGTGTGTATATATATACACACACACACATACAGTGGGGTATTATTACTCAGTCATAAAAAATTGGCATTTGCAGCAACATGAATGGACCTAGAGAATATCGTACTAAGTGAAGTAGGTTAGACAGAGAAGGATAAATATTTTATGATATCACTTATATGTGAAATCTGAAATAATACAAATGAATGTATATACAAAACAGAAACAGAACTGCAGACATAGGAGACAAACTTAGAGTTACCGAAAGGGAAAGGGAATCAGGGTGGTGGGGGACAAATTAGGAGCATGGCATTATCAGATACAAACTACTATATAAAATAGATGAGCAACGAGAATTCACTATATAACAGAAGATGTACAGAATCTTGTAATAGCCTATAATGGAAAATACCCTGAAAAAAATATGTATGCGTAACTGAATCACTTTGCTGTACACCTAAAATTAAAACAATATTATAAATCAGCTAAACTTAATTAAAAAAAAAAAAATGAGGGGCAGGGAGATTAATATCAAGAACAACCTTTGAGAAAGGGGAGAAGGGGCAAAATGTACAAGCTCAAATCAAATGTTAGTTTAAAGAGGAATTTCCCAGTACAAACCATGTTTAGAAGTTTGAACTTTGTCCAGAGGACAAGCGAGTAATTAAATTATTTTTAAGAAAGAGCGTTTAGAATCTATGTATCTTGTCCTCTATTAAAAACAAAACACCTTAAGGAACTCTTCTGAAGCTCTGTCATTCTCTACTTCAAGGAAAAAAAATGGATTTATTAATACAACTGCAATGGCTCCAGCTTGAAATTTTCTCAGCCATTGAAATTCCTTAGATCTAAAGCAAAATTTATTTCTCTGAAGATTTTGAGTTTTGCTGTAGCCTACGACATGGATAAAATTAGAAATTACTTGATTTTAAACTTCTAAGAGGTTGGCAGGTATGAACACACACACACACACACGAATATGAATATATACTCAAAGAGCATGCAGTGAAGCTGTTTAATCTTGAAAACATCCATGTTGCCTTCATACAAATGTGTCTATATACTGGTGGCTGGTCTGAATTGCAATTTCAGGGATTGAAAGAAGAAATTCCAGAAAGAGAAGACATAGGCCTTTTGTTTTAGGATAGGTCTTTATCTCTCCTTCAAAAAGATATTCGTGTGTTTTACAAGACACAACCAATTCTGAAGGACTTAATTCTGTATTCTTATGATTAGCACATGGATCTAAGAATTGTCAAGAGCATAATGATTTCTGGGTGGCTGAGTTTAACTTTAAAGTAACTATAATAAGGACCTCATCCTTGAGGAGTAAGTGGGTTTGAGTGAGTAGTCAGGAGGGAGGAAAAAAGGAAAGCCACTCTCCTTCATATTGATGAGAACTGCCTGACAAGCACCCTTGGCATCGGTATGCGTGATAATAAACAAGAACAGAATTTAATTTGGCAATTGTAAAAAGAAAAGATTTGAACTTTTAAAATAACTATGCTAGCATTTTTATGATATAGTATGGTTATCAATGATCTATATCAAGGATCAGTAAGTTATGGCCTGTGGACTAAATCCATATGTTTATGTACAGACCTCAAGACAAGAATGTTTTTATATGTTTTAACTGATTATATGGCTGAAAGCGTATGTGGCCTGTGAGCCCCAAAATATTAAGTATCTGACCCTTTACAGAAATGGTTCATTGATCCTTAATTTATATGATAAAAATCATAAAACATTTTCATGTTATTTCCATACAATAATTTACTTATAACTTTGTATGACCTAAATTATAATTTTATAGATTTTGTTTGGAGCCAGTTAAGTGTTTTGCAGAAAGATATTATTTCAATAACATAAGTTACATTACCACTCTTTTTTTATGCATTCTTATTTGGTGTAGAGTTTTACCATAAAGTTAGCTAGACTTTCATAGCATTAATTATAGAGAAAACCAGTATGTAAAATTTCTTCTTTTTGTATGTTTGTAAAAAATTAGTATTTCTTCTTTTTTGTTGCCTTGAATATATTCTTTTTCATCATTATAGAATCTTTTCAACAGTAAAAGTTCTATAAATATTACTTTAATGGATATGTATATAAGCTAAACTTTCATGGGAATAAAATTAATATTACCATTTATTATCCTTTTCTTAGTAAATATATCTTTGTTTATAATTAATATATTCATAGAAAAATATATAAAATTAAAATGATTTAAAATCATATGCTTAAACTTATTACCTAATTTTCAAAATTGTATTCAGATTAATAGCTGCCTTTACTTCATAATTATGCTTTCTTATAAACTATTAGTTCAATTATTATAATAATTGCTAGCCTTACTTAATTGTCATGAAATATGTGAGGCTATTTGTGGTTTGCATATAAATTTTGAAATGAAAATCGAACTTTATTGTGATATCTAAAACACTTTACAAGGAAGCAAATTCCAACTGAAAAAGGTCTATGAGCATTTTAGCCAGCATTACTAATAAATAATTCAAACAGGAAATACCGAGTTTTTCACTATATTTTGAAGTCAACTTGAATAGAAATCATTCCTGGTGTCCATCCAGCATGCCCATAACAATTCATAGCATAAAGTCCCACACGGGCTGTAGAGCTGTGTACATATTATTCTCTTATTTTAAAAAAAAAATGGCAAAAACCACCACAGTATTGTAAAGTAATTAGCCTCCAATTAAAATAAATGAATTAATTTTAAAAAGTTATTTCACGTATTTTGATAAACTGTAAACTTTTCTCTCCTAGTGTGGAAGTCCTTTCCACAGGCTCCTTACATTATCACACGAAGTTGAGAATTATTTAAATGTATATTGTTTGTACTTTATTGATTCATTTAAAAGTAACACATTTTTCAGGAGCTTCCCTGGTGGCTCAGTGGTAAAGAATCCGCTGGCCAATGCAAGAAGACCCAAGAGACACGGGTTCTATCCCTGGTTTGGGAAGATTTGCTGGAGAGGGAAATGGAGATCTGCTCCAGGATTCTTGCCTGGAAAACTCCGTGGACAGAGGAGCCTGGTGGGCTACAGCACATTGGGTCGCAGAGTTGAACATGAGTGTGACTGAGCACACTCACACAGTGTGAGGTCTGCTCATGTGATAGAGTAGTGAAGTCCCATCAGTCGGCCAGTGGGGAATTTTTCCAGGTCCCCTAACTATTTTGGAGTACTGATGGGGGCGTATTAGGGGTGAGGCTGGTGAATTTCTTGGTGGGATTAGGTGGCCATTGGATGTTTAGGTGAAAGGGCTGCCTCTCCTTACCCTCAGCTGCTTAATGCATGGCTTCACAAAAGAGGCAGACGGGACTTAGCAACTAAACAACAATAATACATTTTTCCTGCTGTTTTATTGAGGAATAATTAGCACTCAGTGATAAAATGAGCGGTTACGCTTTCTAACTGTCTCATCCTCTGCTGTACTCTTCTCCTCTTGCCCTCAACCTTTCCCAGAATCAGGGTCTTTTCCAGTGAGTCCGCGCTTCGTATCAGGTGGCCACACTATTGGAGCTTCAGTTTCAGTCTGTCCTTCCAATGAATATTCAGGACTGATCTCCTTTAGGATGGACTGGTTGGATCTCCTTGCAGTCCAAGGGACTCTCAAGAGTCTTCTCCAATACCTCAGTTCAAAAGCTTCAGCTCTTCAGTGCTCAGCTTTCTTTATGGTCCAACTCTCATATACATATGTGACTAATAGAAAAACCACAGCTTTTACTATATGGACCTTTGTCAGCAAAATGACGTCTCTCCTTTTTAATATTTTGTCTACCTTTGTCATATCTTTTCTTCCAAGGAGCAAGCATCTTTTAGTTTTGTGGCTGCAGTCAATGTCCTCAGTGATTCTGGAGCCCAAGAAAATAAAATCTATCACTGCTTCCACTTTTTCCCCATCTATTTGCAATGAAATGATGGGACCAGATGCCATGATCTTGTTTTTTAAATGTTGAGTATTAAGCCAGCTTTTTCACTTTCCTCTTTGACCCTCATCAAGAGGCTCTTTTAGTTCCTCTTCACTTTCTGCCATTAGAGTGGTATCATCTGCATATCTGAGGTTATTGATATTTCTCCCAGCAGTCTTGATTCCAGCTTGTGCTTCATCCAGCCCAGCGTTTCTCATGATGTACTCTGCATATAAGTTAAATAAGCAGGGTGACAATATACAGCCTTGACGTACTCCTTTCCCAATTTTGTCCTAGTCCTTTGTTCCATGGTTGGTTCTAACTGTTGCTCCTTGATGTGTATACAGATTTCTCAGGAGGCAGGTAAGGTGCTCTGGTATTCCCATCTCTTTAAGAAGTTTCCACAGTTTGTTATGATCCACAAAATCAAAGGCTTTAGTGTAGTCAATGAAGAAGAAGTAGATGTTTTTCTGGAATTCCCTTGCTTTTTCTATGATCCAGTGTATGTTGGCAATTTAATCTCTCATTCCTCTGCCTTTTCTGAATCCACCTTGTACATCTGGAATTTCTCAATTCACATACTGTTAAAGCCTGGCTTGAAGGATTTTGAGCATTACCTTGCTTCTAGTGCTATTGCCACTGCTGATTTTTCCAAATTTGCTGACATATTAAGTGCAGTACTTTAACAGCATCATCTTTTAGAATTTGAAATAACTTAGCTGGAATTCCATCACATCCACTAGCTGTGTTCATAGTAATTCTTCCTAAGGCCCACTTGACTTCACACTCCAAGATGTCAGGCTCTAGGTGAGTGACCACACCTTCATGGTTTTCTGGGTTATTAAGACCTTTTTGTATAGTTCTTCTGTATATTCTTGCCACCTCTTGTTAATTTTGCCTGCTTCTGTTAGGTCATTGCCATTTCTGCCTTTTATTGTGCCCATCTTTGCATGAAATATTCCCTTGGCATCTCCGATTTTCTTGAAGTAGCTCTAGTCTTTCCCAGTCTATTGTTTTCCTCCATTCCTTTGCATTGTTCACTTAAGAAGGCTTTCTGATCTCTCCCTGCTATTTTCTGGAACTCTGCATCCAGTTGTATATATTTTTCCCTTTCTCCTTTGCCTTTTGCTTCCCTTTTTTCTCAGCTATTTGTAAGACCTCCTCAGACAACCACTTTGCTTTCTTGTATTTCTCTTTCTTGGGGATGGTTTTGGTCACCACTTCCTGCACAATGTTACGAACCTCCATCCATAGTTCTTTGGACACTCTGTCTGCCAAATCTAATCCCTTGAATCTATTCATCACCTCCACTGTATAGTCATGAGGGATTTGATTTAGGTCATATCTGAAAGGTCTAGTGGTTTTCTCTTCTTTCTTCAATTTAAGCCTGAATTTTGCAATAAGGAGCTCATGATCTGAGCCTCAGTCAGCTCCAGATCTTGTCTTTGCTGTCTGTTTAGAGCTTTTCCATCTTTGGCTGCAAAGAATATAATCAACCTGATTTTGGTGTTGACCATCTGGTGCTGTTCATGGGTAGAGCTGTCTCTTGTGTTGTTGGAAGAGGGTGTCTGCTGTGACCAGTGTGTTCTCTTGGCAAAACTCTGTTAGCCTTGCCCTGCGTCATTTTGTACTCCAAGGCCAAACTTGCCAATTACTCCAGGTATCTCCTTACTGCCTACTTTTGCATTCCAACCCCCTATGATGAAATGGATATCTATTTTTGGTCTTGGTTCTAGAAGATCTTATAGGTCTTCATAGAACCATTTGACTTCAGCTTCTTCAGCATTAGTGGTTGGGGCACAGACTTGGGTTACTGTGATGTTGAATGGTTTGCCTTGGAAATGAACAGAGATCATTTGGTCAATTTTGAGATTCACCCAAGTACTTCATTTCAGACTCTTTTGTTGACTATGAGGACTGCTTCATTTCTTCTAAGGAATTCTTGCCTGCAATAGTAGGTATAATGGTCATCTGAATTAAATTCGCCCATTGCCATGCATTTTAGTTCACTGATTACTAAAATGTTGATGTTCACCCTTGCCATCTCCTGCTTGATCACGTCCAAGTTTCCTATTGTGTGGGTTAGTATATAGCACAACTTCATCATCCATTCTCCTACTTATGGTCCTTTGGGTTGCTACTAGCTTTAGCTATTGTAAATAAGGCTGATATGAGATTTTTGTACAAATCTTTGGGTGAAGATATGCATTTCTTTTCTCTTCTAGGAGTAGAATTGCTGGCTCATGTGAGAGATGAATGTCTACCTTTGTTAGAAACTGTCAAAGTGGCAGGAGGTTGTACCATTTGACATTCCCACCAGCAACATATGAGAGTCCTAACTGCTCCCTCATCCTACCCAATATATAGTAGTATTTGTTAGACTTTTTATTTCTGACCATTCTTGTGGGAATAATAATTTTACGAGATACAGTTCTGAAAAGTCCCAGGAAAAGTTCTGACTCCACTTCTAATGACCATCATTGTTTCACCCTTTCCTGCTTCCTTGCCTTCATTCTTTGTTCTGTCTTATGATTTACCAAGATCAAAGGCCTTTTTACCCAGCATGAGGTTTGTGGAGCTATTCATGGTTGGAGTGACCTTATTTCAATTTGGGGGAACACGGGAGAGCAAGTTATAGAAATGCCCTCCTCTCATGACCACAGCTGACTCCCTAGAGACAGACCTCACAGCGGGGTGGGGCTGCTGGAACTCAGCTGGAGCCAAAGCGGGCCTGAGGCTCCAACTGGTTTTGGGGAGGGAGATTTCCCTTATGCCCCCGAAAGAGTTTACTCTAGAAAGTGGGAAAAGGATGTCAGAAAATGCTTTGTGTTATTCTTTGTTGATAAAATTATTATTTTTAAAAAACATGAAGTTTTTTTTTTTTGGTTGAATTCAGCTTGCATTCACTGAGAAAGGAATGTCACACATGTAGAGGATATTATTGTGCTCTAGTGATTTTTAAGAGTTTACTTATCAGAGTGGAATTTAACTTTGGAATTAAAAAACATTGCAGATGATTTTATTGAATTTTCATGTCAATGAGTCAAATGAGTGTTTTCCAGATGCCATTTGCCTAATCTGCTTTTCATGGAAACAATGTTACTTTCTTCTCTACTCTTAGAAGGAGAGCAGGATGTCATTTCTCATGTCCTGAAACATACAAAGGAGGAAAAACACCCTAGACTAGTTTCAACTCTATTGCTGGCATTTTTAAATCTTTTCCATTTTAAGCAAAAATATGATCTGGCATAATTATAATGAGTAAGGTAATCTGGCCTTGAGAAAGCCTCATTACACAAAGTAATCAAATAAAATAGATTGATATGTTCTATTCTGGCATGAAAAATATTTTAACCTTTTCCTGATTTATTGCACAAACTACTGGCAATTGAATTACTGGGATTATGAACACTGCTGTGTTCTGGTAGTCATTAATAAGGGCAATATTTTAAACAGCTTTATTAAATGAGGGATGGGATGTATGATCATTCTAAATACATTAGTTTATCCTAACTCTAGCCAACTCTAAAACAGAAAAAGTTAAAATGAATATGTATAATATTTTGTCAGAATTTCTGGTGTTGCCACGCTGAGGAGCAAAATTTCCTCTTTACTTATGTAAATATATAAAACTGCCAGCTTCTTTTAGTAGTAAAGTTCTTGCCAACTTCCCAACCCACGCTGGGTTCATGTTTCACTCTAAAATAAAAGATACTTGGAAATGCATTTGAGAATTCTTCAATGTTATCTGGGCAAATGGATTTACTTTGGCATTTTTATTTCACCAACCCTATTGCTTCCATGTAATGTTGATTTAGCTAGGATGACACTGCTAGAGAGAAAACAGTGTGGTACTCATCTGCAGCCCTGGTTATAAAAGTAATAGACCTGATAGGTTCATTCAGCCTGATTGTGTCTGGACTGGGTCTCCATTTCTTACACCGTTAATGTTCCGTGCAGTATAGATGTACTAATCAGAGGCTATGGTTTCAGTCATTACTGCTGGGCTCCGATGCAGCCACGTTTCTCTTTCAGTGCCTAGGTATTTGCATTAGTCTGTCAAGCACATCACAAAATTGGTTTAAATTTCATTTCTCTTAGTGTCTTCTTGGTCTGGAATCCCATGTAGTTCCAACATTCACATAATTTCAACAGCACTCCTGGGAGCTCTTTGGGGTCTTATTCGAAATTGTGAATTTTATTTTATATTTTAAGGAAAATGCTGTCTTTTGCATTTGTTTGCTTCCTCCTGAGAATTCCATTATGACTATGGGACTTTAGAATATTCTGTATTATATTTATATAGATGTTATGTCAGCCTGGGCAGAGATGTCAAAATATTTCCTTTGGTTTTAGGACAATCACAGTACGCCACCATGTCAAAGAACATGAGTAGGTTTGGACTCACCTCTTTCTTTTAACTCTTTAGAAGGTATACTTCTTAGCTAAGTTTTTATTATTTTTTTCCATATAGGAGAAAAGAAGTCATTTAAAGTAAAAAGACTACCTGTGACAACTAGAATGGAATCTTTGATCTTGCCTACAGTTGTGGGGCAATATTTATCATATGACCTTATGTCACAGGTCACAGTGAAGTCTGGTTTGAGTATTGGTTTTAGCCCAAACATGTAAAGAACCACATCCTGACTTTACTACCATTACTAATCCAAATAAGGCAACCACCTTTCAAAGTTGGTTCCAAGAACACTATGCCAAAGCCCCAAGGTTTATTGTGAATTCTTGTGGTTGGCATCTTACCTCATTTGTTCTCCATTTGTAAAACCATGACTGACTTCAGTTTATATCCAACCTGTTTTACTAGCTTACTAGAGGTTGTCTAGTAGGCACAAACAGCTTCTGCCTCTATTGCTAACCAGGTCATAATCTGACCCGGAAGGACCCATAGCATATTTAGTGCATGAACTTCCTAAGAAATCAGGTTGGCACACAAGGATACACAAATCTGAAGTGAGGTGTCATGCTTAGGCTCCTAGTGACTTATGCATCACAAGAGCCTTTGGGATTAAATTGTCACATCCCATGCACAAGTTACAGAGTCAACAAACCACTTTTGAACCACCAGCACTATTTTGATTCCCCTAGGAATGTCATCTTCCCTTTGTCTTCTAAAGTGAGGGTTGGTCAGCTTTTTTTAAGGATCAAGTAGTAAATATTTTAGGTTTCCAGGCCATATGACCTCTCTATTCAACTCAGTCTTTGTATGTCCAAAGTAGTCATGGACAATACTAGACAAATGAGCCAGACTTTTCCAATAAAATATAAGAAGGAGAAGGAGAAAAAGGAGAGGAGGAAGAAGAGAGAAGAGGAGAGAAGAAAGGGCAGAAGGAAGGGAGGAGAAGGAGGCAGTCAGATATGATGTGCTGACCAGAGTATGGCCTGTTACATGGTTCTTCCTGTTATTGGGAAGAAGTTTAGAGATCTTTCTTCCAAATCTTTTTTCAATTTCATAATCACACCTTTTGGAGAAAGAGGTTTGTAGCACATGATGGTATGCTAACATTTAGAGTGTCTTCAGCTAACATTTAGATTTTAATATGACTGTTATTTGTATGCTCAGCACTCAAGAGGTTGCAGTTTTTTCCCCTTAGATATTTGGCCAACAGAATACACCATTGCCAGGTCAGTCTGTCTCATTAGTCATAGCCCAGTGAGGCACACAACAGGTATAGTAAGCTGATTGGATGACAGGGTTAACATACTTCCTCAATATTTCCTAAAGAAGAGCAGAAGTTTTTATTAAGACAACTAAATATGATAACATTTGAAAATATATTTTAAATGGCATTTTTAAAATGTAGAAGCATCTTTGAAAGAAATGAACACTCTAATGTATAATATTTTGGCAATTTTCTACTAATCCATAACAATTGTCATTCACTGTTTAACCACATCCTAGTTTTATCCATAGATTTGCCTGCTGTGTCTTTTTAAATCTGAATTATTATGTGAGAGAGAGGCTCTTCCCAGGAGACCCCAAGAACCTCATGTCTTTTGGTAATCAGTAGCCCTTCTAGCAGGGAAGACAATGGCACCCCACTCCAGTACTCTTGCCTGGAAAATCCCGTGGACGGAGGAGCCTGGTAGGCTGCAGTCCATGGGGTCGCTAAGAGTTGGACACGACTGAGTGACTTCCCTTTCACTTTTCACTTTCCTGCATTGGAGAAGGAAATGGCAACCCACTCCAGTGCTCTTGCCTGGAGAACCCCAGGGACAGAGGAGCCTGGTGGGCTGCCGTCTATGGGGTCACACAGAGTCGGACACGACTGAAGTGACTTAGCAGCAGCAGCAGCCCTTCTAGAAGCTAGGACAAACGTAAACAGCATATTAAAAATCAGGGACATAACTTTGTTGACAAAGGTCCATCTAATCAAAGCTATGGTTTTTCCAGTAGTCATGTACGAATGTGATAGCTGGACCATAAAGAAAGCTGAGCACCAAAGAATTGATGTTTTTGAACTGGTGGTGTTGGAGAAGACTCTTAAGAGTGCCTTGGACTGCAAGGAGATCAAACCAGTCAATCCTAAAGGAAATCAACCCTGAATATTCACTGGAAGGACTGATGCTGAAGCTGAAGCTCCAATAGTTTGGCCACCTGATGTGAAGAGCAGACTTATTGGAAAAGCCCCTGATGCTGGGAAAGATTGAGGGCAGGTGGAGAAGGGGGTGAAAGAGGATGAGATGGTTGGACAGTATCACAGACTCAACAGACAGGAGTTGGTGCAAACTCCAAAAGATAGGGAAGGTCAAGGAAGCCTGGCGTGCTGCAGCGCATGGAGTCACAAAGAGGTGAACACGACTGAGTGACTGAGCAACACCAAAACGTCCTTCTAGAAGTTTGTCCCCTACCCTGGCTGCTGCGGTTTTTGTGTACTTCTGCTGGAATAATACATAACCATTGAAAAATGGTCTGTCAGTGACGGTTTGAGGAATGAGTAGGCAGAATCAAGCTAGCAGGGCTGCCAGCAAGGTCAGTGCTAGAAAGCAGATACTGGATGGTGAGTTTACTTGGTACTCTGAGAAGGAGCGTCCAGAAGTCACGTAGGTAGTACTGAAACTGCGTTACTTTCAGGACTAGAGATCAAACAGGGAACTGAGAAGCAGAATCATAGGACACAGCTGAGAGCACAGCCTGAGTATTGCCTGCAGTCCTTTGTCTTTCCCTCTGGAATTCATCCCAGTAGGTCATTCCTATAAGTGTTAATCCAAGTCCTGTGTTGTCTTCAAGATACCACTTGTCCCATGATAGAATAGATTGTGGTCTGGCTTTCTAGCTTGCTTATCAGTTAGGACACAGCTATAATTCCTTCTGACTCATCTATTTCTGTTAAAAGCATAAAGGTATAATTTTTTCCAAACCAAATGATTAGAACTCTCATTCCTTATTTTCTTTCAGAAGATCTCACTCTTGCATCGTCTTATCAAATGCTTGTACTGCATTTAAAATTATTCATTCTGGAAGCTGAGGTTACCCCTAGCAACCAGCAGTTTGCCTAAACTGCTTTGGTTTCAGAGTTCTCTTAAAGGAGAATTCTCAGAATCAATTGCTCAAGAGCTTGAGCTTTTATACCCCTCACAGCACAATATATATAGACAACAATTCAAATTTTAAAAGCTTAGCAAGACCTTTCAGTGGAGGTTTAAATTGGTTTCATAACATGAGTTATTTTGAGGCTAGACAGAATATTCATTAGTAGTTAAAACAAGACTGTAATTTACTTTTAGAAATTTCTATAGTTTCATTTAATGAAACTCATCCTCATGAAAGTACAGATGATCCTATGTTAAATATTTGTAAATTTGCATTTCAGGAAACCCTGCAGGTACTCACTCACTCACACCTGGGGGTGGTACGGCACACCTCCAAGCCTGGCACGGGAAGGACTGGATGGTATTTTCCCCTACAAAGCTTTGGAAGACTTTATTATGCCCCACAGAACTAAATGGAAGACAATGAAACTATTTTATCCTTTGAATTGAATAGGAAAGGTCAAAGGGAAAAGAATGCAATAGTAGACAGAGGGAAAAGTGCTTTGTGAAAATTGTTCAATTTTTCCATATAAGAGAAAATACTTTGTTCCTTTTAATAGATCTGGAAATGCAACACTAGAGATTTTTTGGTTATAGAGAGAAAAGAAGCAATCAAGACTTTTTGAGAGATCCCATTTCCCAAACAAATATGTACTATGTTCTTACTATTTACAAGATGTTATTATAATCATTTGCATCTATATGATCATTTATAAATCTGAAAACTTTTTCATAGACACTGGTAATAGTAATGACCCTGGTAGTTGCCAGGCCATGTACTGCTTTCCTTATTTGATATTTGAAAAAATAAGGCTCAAGAGATTTAAAAAAAAAAACCATGTTACACAGCACAGATATGCCCTACAGAGCATGAACCTGAATCTAGCTTTTCTGTCTCCAGACTTGAGCCGTAATGATTTCTCTGACCATGTATTTCTCTATATACTTATATATAGGGTTTACATACATTTATGTGTACGTTTATCTGCTTGTCATAATCTGAAGCATATACATACCAATTTTATTTAGGCATGCTGGACACAAAAGCTTTAGTGTAGTCAGTGAAGCATAAGTATATGTTTTTCTGGAATTCCCTTGCTGGCTCTTTGATCCAACAAAAGTTGGGAATTTGATCTCTGGTTCCTCTGCCTTTTCTAAACATAGCTTATACATCTGAATGTTCTCAGCTCATGTACTGCTGAAGCCTAGCTTGAAGGATTTTGAGTATAACCTTGCTAACACGTGAAATGAGCAAAATTGTACAGTGGTTTGAACATGCTTTGGCGTTGCCCTTCTTTGGGATTGGAATGCAAACTGACCTTTTCCAGTCCTGTGGCCACTGCTGACTTTTCCAAACTTTCTGACATAATGACTGCAGCACTTTAACAGCATCATCTTTTAGGACTTGAAATAGCTCAGCTGGAATTCCATCACCTCCACTAGCTTTGTTTGAAATAGTGCTTCAGAAGGCCCACTTGACTTCTCACTCCAGGATGTCTGGCTCTAGGTGAGTGACCACACCATCATGGTTATCTGGGTCTTTAAGACAGTTTTTGTATAGTTCTATGTATTCTTGCCATCTTTTCTTAATCTCTTCTACTTCTGTTGAGTCCTTAACATTTCTGTCCTTTATCATGCCCATCCTTGCATGAAATGTTCCCTTTTTGTCTCCAATTTTCTTGAAGAGATCTCTAGTCTTTCCTGTAAGGAGTACGACAAGGCTGTATATTGTCACCCTGTTTATTTAACTTATATGTAGGGTATATCATATGAAATGCCAGGCTGCTTGAATCATAAGCTAGAATCAAGATTGCCAGGAGAAATATCCGCAACCTCAGATATGCAGGTGATACCACTCTAATAGCAGAAAAAAGAGGAACACTTTTGATAAGGGTGAAAGAGGAGAGTGAAAAAGCTGGCTTACTATTCAACACTCAAAAAACGAAGAATATAGCATCTGGTCCCATCACTTCATGGCAAACAGAAGGGGGAGAAGTGGAAGAAGTGACAGATTTTATTTTCTTGGGCTCCAGAAGCACTGCTGATGGTAACTGCAACCGTGAAATTAAAAGACACTTGCTCCTTGGAAGAAAAGCTATGACAAAACCTAGACAGTGTATTAAAAAGCAGAGACATCACTTTGCCAACAAAGGTCCATGTAGTCAAAGCTATGGTTTTTCCAGTAGTCATGTACTGATGTGAGAGCTGGACCATAAAGAAGGCTGAGCGCCAAATAATTGATGCTTTCAAACTGTGGTTCTGGAGAAGACTCTGGAGAGTCCCCTGGACTGCAAGGAGATCAAACCAGGCAATTCTAAAGGAAATCAACCCTGAATATCTATTGGAAAGACTGATGCTGAAGCTGAAGCTCCAGTACTTTGACCACCTGATGCAAAGAGTCAATTCTTTAGGAAAGACCCTGATGCTGGGAAAGGCTGAAGGCAAACGGAGAAGAGGGCAGCAGAGGATGAGATGGTTATATAGCATCACTGACTCAATGAACCTGAATCTGAGCAAACTCAAGGAGATAGTGAAGGACAGGGAAGGCTGGCGTGCTACAGTCCTTGGGGTCATAAAGAGTCGGACACGACTTAGCGACTGAACAACAACAGCAATGCTGGATGCAACAAGACATGAGTGGGTGAATGGAGAAGTCACTTCTAAATGCTTAGTTTAACACATATAGCACAGAATCATATTTTACTGTATTTTGGAGTATAAAGGTCAAGGGATACTGTATAATCATGCAGACATTAGCTGTCACCAATAACATTAGCTGTCATCAATAATTCTCAATGTTTTATATTCACCCTTTCTCTGAAGACTATAAAAATAAATATATTTATTTGTTCCTGAGGTTAATTCTCTAAATCCTGTTACAATAATATAAAAAAAAAAAGTTTAGTATTCATTGTAATTTGCTTTTAGTTTGGGGCATTTTCTAAGTAATGTTTTAGCTAGACAACAGATTAAAAAAAACATACAAAGAGAACTCTTAATGATATGAAACTCTTCACACTAATAAAAGTTAAAATCATTTCACTGTTTAAAATATTGACTTCAAATCAGAGGCTGTCCTGGGTACCACCTTAGGACATTTTACAAACATTTCTCCAAAGAAGACATACAGATGGCCAACAAACACATGAAAAGATGCTTGACATCACTAACTATTATAGAAATGCAAATCAAAACTGCAGTGAGATATCACCTCATACTGGTCAGAATTTTCATCACCATAAAATATAAAAACAGTAAAATGCTGGAGAGGACATGGAGAAAAGGGAACTCTTGCACTGTTGGTAGGAATGTAAGTACAGCCACTGTGGAGAACAGTATGGCGTTTCCTTAAAAAACGAAAAATAGAACTACCGTGTGACCCAGAAATCCCACTCCTGAGCATATACCCAGAGAAAACCATAATTCAAAACAACACATGCACCCCAGTGTTCATTGCAGCGCTGTTTACAATAGCCAGGACCTGGAAACAAACGTCCATCCCCAGAGGAGTGATAGGGAAGATGTGGTGCACATATGCAGTGGGATATTACTCAACCATAAAGATAAACAAAACTGGGTCATTTATAGAGATGTGAATGGACCTAGAATCTGCCATACAGAGTAAAGTCTGAAAGAAACAAATATCGTATTTTAGCACATGTATGTGGAATCTGCCTCTAATCTTGAAAGAAAGGAAAATGAGATGAAAACTCTGACCCTTGAGAGATGGATATAGTATATGTATTTATCTGTTTATATCTTTTATATATGTATTGAGCTTAGACACCTAGGAAAATATACTGAGACTCTCCACAAATGGAGTTCAGCTTACTTGCTCCAAGATAGCTATGCCTGGTACACTAAGTCAGGAGGATACACCAGGATGGATCCCTGCTTGTGTTATTTTTACAGATTTCCAATGACAGAGATTTCACTGTGTCAGTATTTTTTTTTTAGCATTACCAGATAATAAGCATATTGCAGGCCGTGTCCACTTAGCAATGTCTTAGTTTAAGGATATAACTTAGAACAGCAGAGGAGCACTTATAATAGAAGTTAGCCATGAGATCTGCATTAGGTCTCCAAAAGTTAGTGTACCTTAAGCCTTCCCTGCCGTAGTAATCTCTGCATAAAACACTAAGGAAGTAAAGACAAATTGTGGGGTGGGGGATGAATTGTGCATTGTGAAAGAGGAATTTAAACATTATTTACAAACTAAACTCAAAGAACAAATTCTTTAGCACTTGTTCTGTTTGTTTGTTCATTTGTTTTGCTTTTAAGTAAGGGGGATCTAATTTATTCTTTCCTTGGTGGGGAGATAAAATAACATATACCTTCAGTATGTTCTTTTCTCCATAATTGAGACCTCGGTTTGTTAGTGCTTTTGGCGAACTGTTCTCTGAACATGAGGCAGATTGTGCCTGCCAGAATAGATCGGTGTTTGCTCTTCTTCACTGAAAGGTGCCGACCAAGAGCTGCCTCTCTTGAGTAGTTCAGTCTGCCGAAGTCTAATACAACAGGAGTGGAAAGGAAAGTGAAAGGAAGGATACGTTCAAGAGTGTATCACATCTTTGGAATCTAAAATACTAAGTCTATTGGCTTGCACTAGAGTTTGGCAGAAATACTGACCACCCATGTGATTTTTATCTTCACACTCGTTTAGGCAATTACCTTGACATGGGACACAGTAGTGATGGTTTCCATTGAAAGGCTCTATTTAAACCTCTTTTTTTCTGAATCACTGAGATAAGAGTGGAGCAAATGAAGATGGAAAAAATAATCGCTGGTATATAAGGTTTCTACTTCCAGTTCTCTTAAGCTGTGTTAATGCCTGATTAATGACATTCCTATTGTACAAAAAT
This sequence comes from Cervus canadensis, assembly GCF_019320065.1. Classification (NCBI taxonomy): domain Eukaryota; kingdom Metazoa; phylum Chordata; class Mammalia; order Artiodactyla; family Cervidae; genus Cervus; species Cervus canadensis. The sequence continues at coordinate 63,580,480 of NC_057397.1, read as the reverse complement.
ATTGAGAATACAAATATAATTTCTCAGCTAATTATTTCATTATATTGAAGTGACACATGTGAAGTAATAACTTAATGTGGTTTTCATAAGAACCAGCAATTATGAATGTTCACTTAAAATTTTCAAGTGGAATGAAATGCACTTTTCTCATGACTACTGTGATTAAGTAAAAACTGCCTTCTATATTTATGTATATAGCACTAACTTATTTTAGCAAATATTTATCATTGAAGTAGGGTAGTGAGGTTTATGTGAGTAAATTATTACTGACAGTGAAACCCAAGGAATGTAAAGGCATATGGCTACCAACAGCTGCAAGAATCTGGACTATTCCTCTTTTTCAAAACACGGCTCCAGCAGTTGATGTACGAATAGTGGTGGAAGAGAGGTCCTTTTACATAAAGCAACAGCAAAAAACCCTCAGCCACTCACACCTCTTCAGCTACAACAGCAGGATATCAAATACTGTAGTCTCAAAGTTAAGCTGTAAAATAATGGTGGGGCCTGCGAGAGGGGAGAGAAAACTGGAGAGGGACTTGGTGGGGTTGATTGAAAGAGATTTGATTCTCCATTTATTTGATTTAAGGGTTATCAATTTTAAGGAGTACAATTAGAAATAATAAAGCTTTTTCAGGAAAAAAAATATGTACGTGTGTGTTCTCAGTCCTTTCCAACTCATTGTAACCCCACGGACTGTAGCCTGCCAGGCTCCTCTGTCCATGGGATTCTGTAGGCAAGAATGCTGGAGTGCGTTGCCATTGCCTCCTCCACAGGATCTTCCTAACCCAGGGATCAAACCCACCTGTTTTGCATTGGCAGGCAGATTCTTTACGGCACTACCTGGGAAACCCCTCAGGAAAAGTGAAACTACATTAAATGTACAGTTTTTAAACACTGACGATAGAGTATAGTATCTCACACTTTTGTAGTTCTCACCAAGTCTAAAGATGGCTCTGGATACATTTTGGCCCTGAGCAATGAGGCCTCAAGTCTGGTGAGAGGCCACGTGTAACCTATGCCACTCATCTTGATGAGGGGCTATTGATGGCCTCTTATGGTTGACACAATTATGAGGCATATTGAATATAGGCTTTCCTCTGTATTTTCAACTGGGCTAAGGTTGTTTTTTTCTTCCATTTAAGAATTTTAATATTTCTGAAAGTCATACAACTTCTTTTGAAAGTCTAAGGAAGTTGTCAATAAATTGTTCCATACCTGAGTAGAGGCCTCCACAATGCATGTTTGGTGACACCCGTCTTCACTAACCCGGAACACTCTAGGATTTAGTCTGAACATCTGGCAATTTCTACTGCCTTTCATTGTTTTGCCTCATACATGGAAATCAATCTTCTGTATACATGAAAATTATGAGGAATTTTAGTCAATAATGAGGGGCTGGAATTTAAAATTTAGGAATCTGTGTTGATGTTAATGCAAATAACCAAAGCATAAAATGAAATCTCAGAGACCCTTTGTGTATGATGATACTTGTGCATAGACAATGACAACTAATAAATGGCATAATTTGTTTATTTGTCTGGAATTTGGCAAGTATCTTATAGAATGTATCAATAACAAACTTAGTCACTCAGTAGTGTCTGACTCCTTGTGATCCCCACAGACTGTAGCCCACCAGGCTCCTCTGACCTTGGAATTCTCCAAGCAAGAATACTGGAGCGGGTTGCCGTTCCCTTCTCCAGGGGCTCTTCCCAACCCAGGGATTGAACTGGGTCTCCTGCATGGCAGGCGGATTCTTTGCCATCTGAGCCACCAGGGAAGCTCCAACAATCAATAACAGGGTGCATTCCAATTTCCAAAATGCTAAAATAGGAGAAAAATTTGATTCTTATAATCAAGGAAATTTGGTGTTTATCTGTTGAATTTTACAGTGGTAGAAATAGGAAGTACCAAAAAAAAAAAATCAGAAAGCTAGTATTCAAGTAGCTTCTTGGTTCCTGATTTACCTTAGATAGTCCACTCTCCACCCATTGTCCTGCCATAATTATTGACCTTATGCTTTTAAAGGAGTCATTGGTCTGGGTGATCATTTATATGACTGTTCTATGTATTGGACACTTGTTGGTGACACTAACAGTGACAAGTCTCAAGAGAACTGAATAGTTTGATATACAATATATCATCAAATACATATAACAAATTCATATAACCCTCAGAAAAACCTTGTTAAATTAGTCATTCCTTTGCTGAAGAGGACACAAAGCTCAGTGAGATTAAATGGCCTGCCAAGCTCATTCAATTTTATGTTACAGAAACACGACTCCAATCCAGATGTCCAGGGCCAATGAATTCTAATGATTTTAATAACAATAACAGGAGGAGTGATTGCCATTATCATCATCACCTTAACAGTAAAGCTATCACTTCCCCAGTGGAGGTTGGTGACTATTGTTTGTTTCACTGACCACTTTGGCAATCTGGTGAAGACTATGGACATCTTTTCAAGTACTATTTTTTAAAGCATAAAATAAAATGCATAGTATTACAAGGATATGAATTTTATTAAAATACAGTTACCAGATGCATGAGACAAGTGCTCAGGCCTGGTGCACTGGGAAGACCCAGAGGAATCGGGTGGAGAGGGAGGTGGGAGGGGGGATCGGGATGGGGAATACGTGTAAATCTATTGCTGATTCATGTCAATGTATGACAAAACCCACTGAAAAAATAAATTAATTAATTAATTAAAAAAATATATAGTTACCAAAATTTTAAACTAAATATGTGATATTTTTATATTTTTAAATGCATAAAATAAGACCTTGCAGTATTATCTATTATTGTAATTTCAAAGAAGTGGTGAGCATAAGCATTATTTTGAGATTTCTACAACGAGTCTAACATGATATGAAAATATCTGTGATGTCTACTGGTGACAAAGTGGCAGGTTCTGCTAATACTACTGTGATTTGTTACTTTCATTCATAACTGAAGGAGATTCTAAATTTCAGTTAGAGGATATTGAAAATAAAAATGTACCTTTTTCCCACTCAAGTGGGACCACCTCCAAATTTATGAACTCCCAAGGGATTCTAGGTTAAGAACTCTTGGTTTGACTAAATTGGCAAAATAACTATTATTATCCCCATCATACAACTGAATAAACTGAGGCCCAGAATATTCAGTAACGTGCCTAATTATTTTTCACCTAATAGCCAAGAAGGGTGTCAAGTGATATTAGCATCTGGGCATCACCTCCTCTGACTCCCCAGTGGCAATCACTATTGAGATGGGAACTCAATAGCATCCACCCCTCTCTGAGACAGATGACCCCATCAGGATTAAAATCACTTGCACCTTCTTCAAACACCAATGATATCCTTGGTGAAAATTGAAGATAACCAAAGATAAATTTGGGACAAGGTCTCTGTGCCTGAATGTTTTTATTCAACTTTCCTCCAAGCATTTTTAGTGTTCAGTCTCTCCCTGAGTGGTCCTCAGGTGGCTTTTCAGAATGATCATTATTTCTGATGTATTTGATGCTATTTTCTACCATGGCTGTTTTCCTCTTCTACCTTTAGGTGATTACTGCTGTTGCTTATTACTATTCTCAAATGAGGGAAATTGTTTTTCTACACCTCCCCTAGCTCAATATAGATACTTATTTGGATTTTTTTCTGTAATTGCTGTAATTCCTTAGCCTCTTTTTATCTAAACTATACCTATTAAATTATCTTAACTCTTCTCAAAGCTAAATTGCCTCATCTGTTTATTATTTTTCCTTCATTTTGTCTGAATACTTTAAAACTTACGAAGTATGCAAAGCAATTGTTAGAGCTCTAAGTAGTCCCAGGATGCATTTATTAGTTTCTGTAATTGAGTCTTACAGGTTACACTGTGTATTATTGGCCTCATGTTGTACTAACTCTAGCATAACAAACCTTAAGATTTCTTTTAAAAATTATTTAATATTTTAAAAATTCTATGTACATGCCCCCTTGGCAGTTCAGCTGGTAATTGCTCATTCTTCCTCTTCCTGTTCATGGTGGCCATTTTACTCTGACAAATCTTGCACATTAGGGTTTCTCATCTTTGATGGTGAAATGACCATGACATAGAGTCTGCTAAGGATGTCTTCTAGCACTGTTTTCACCTGAGAGAGAGATTACTTTGGCTGCACAGCTTTGTGAATAAGAGTATCTTAGTATTCCATTATTGAAGGAATCTTAGAACTTTGACTTGCAGTTAGGTAATTGAAGAGCAGTTTTTATTGCTATCAGTTTATATAGCCTTCTAAGAAGGATTTATTTTTAGCCCTTATAACAGATGTTGTAAAACTTTATATATTTGAAGAGCTTTATAAAATATACCCTTTCATGGATCACAGCCTTGGCATGGTGAAGGGGCTTGCATAACTCAAGGTATCAGCCATGCTGTGCAGGGCCAGCCAAGACAGATGGGTCATAGTGAAGAGTCCTGGCAAAGCGTGGTCCACTAGAGAAAGAAGTGGCAAACGACTCCAGTATTCTTGACTAGAGAACCCCATGGACAGTATGAAAAGGCAAAGAGATATGACACTGGAAGATGAGCCCCTGGTCAGAAGGTGTTCAACAGGCTGCTGGAGAAAAGTGGAGGGCAATTACTAATAGCTTCAGAAAGAATGAAGCCTCTGGGCCAAAGTGGAAATAATGCTCAACTATGGATATGCCCAATACTGTAAAGAGCCATGTGGCAAAGAAGCCTGGAATGTTAGGTCCATGAATCAAGGTAAATTGGATGTGGTCAAGCAGGAGATGGCAAGAGTGAATATCAACATCTTAGGAATCAGTGGACTAAAATGGATAGGAATGGGGGATTTTAATTCAGGTGACCATTATAACTATTACTGTGGACAAGAATCTCTTAGAAGAAATGGAATAGCCCTGAGAGTCAACCAAAGAGTCCAAAATGCAGTACTTGGGTGTAACATCGAAAACTGTAGAATGATATTGATTCATTTCCAAGGCAAGCCATTCAACATAACAGTAATCCAACACTACGCCCCAACCACCAATGCCTAAGAAGCTGAAATTGACCAGCTCTGTGAAGACCTACAACATCTTCTAGAGTGAACACCAAAAAAGATGTCCTCTTAACCATAGGGGGTTGGAATGCAAAAGTAGGAAGTCAAGAGGTACCCAGAATCATAGGCAACTTTGGCCTTCCAGTACAAAATGAAGCAGGGCAAAGTCTAACAGAGTTTTGTCAGGAGAACATGCTGGTCACAGCAAACACACTTTTCAACAACCCAAGAGATGAATCTACACATGGACATCACCAAATGTCAATGACCAAATTGACCAAATGGTCAATATCAAAATCAGATTATGTTCTTTGCAGCCAGAGATGGAGAAACTCTATACAGTCAGTAAAAACAAGACCTGGAACTGACTATGGCTCAAATCATGAGCTCCTTATTGCAAAACTCAAGGTTAAATTGAATAAAGTAGAATCCCCATGAACAGGGGACCCTGGTGGGCTATAATCCATAGGGTCACAAGCAGTCAGATAGAACTGAAGCAACTTAGCATGAACACATACACAGGGAAAACAACTAGACCATTCAGGTATGACCTAAATCAAATCCCTTATGATTATACAGTGGAGATGACAAATAGATTCAAGGGATTAGATCTTGTTGAGAGAGTGCCTGAAGAACTATGAAGGGAGGTTTGTAACATTGTACAGGAGGCAGTGACCAAAACCATCCCAAAGAAAAAGAAATTCAAGAAGGCAAAGTTGTTGTCTGAGGAGGCTTTAAAAATAGCTGGGGAAAGAAGAGAAGTGAAAGGCAAGGGAGAAAGGGAAAGATTAGACAGCTGAATGCAGAGTTCTAGAGAATAGCAAGGGGAGATAAGAAGGCCTGCTTAAATGAACAATGCAAAGAAATAGAGAAAAACAATAGACTGGGGAAGACTAGAGATCTCTTCAAGAAAACTGCAGATATCTAGGGAACATTTCATGCAAGGATGGGCATGATAAAGGACAGAAACGGTAAGGACCTAACAAGCAAAACAGATTAAGAAGAGGTGGCAAGAATACACAGAAGAACTTTACAGAAAAGATCTTAATGACCCAGATAACCACAATGATGTGATAACTCACCTAGAGATGGACATCTTGGAGGTGAAGTCAAGTAGGCCTTAGGAAGCATTACTACAAACAAAGCTAGTGGAGGTAACAGAATTCCAGCTGAGCTATTTCAAATCCTAAAAGATGATGCTGTTCAAATGCTTCACTCAATATGTCAACAAATTAGGAAAACTCAGCAGTGGCCACAGAACTAGAAAAAAATTTTCATTCCAATCCCAAAGAAGGGCAATGCTAAAGAATTTTGAGACTACCATACGATCGTACTCATTTCACATGCTAGCAAGGTTATACGCAAAATCCTTCAAGCTAGGCTTCAGTGGTACATGAACTGACAAATTCCAGATGTACCTGCTGGGTTTTGAAAAGTCAGAGAAACCAGAGATCAAATTGCCAACACTTGTAGGATCCTGGAGAAAGCAAGGAAGTTCCAGAAAAACATCTACTTCTGCTTCATTGACTAAGCTAAAGCCTTTGACTGTGTGGATCACAACTGTGGAAAATTCTTTAAGAGATGGGAGTACCAGACCACCTTACCTGTCTCCTGAGAAACCTATATGCAAGTCAAGAAACAGAAAGTTCCAGACATGGAACAATCCCTGGTTCAAAATTGGGAAAGAAGTACGACTTATATGCAGAGAGCATCATGCAAAAGACCAGACTGGATGAATCACAAGCTAGAATCAAGAGTGCTAGGAGTAATATCAACACCCTCAATGATACCACTCCAGTGGTAGAAAGTGAAGAGAAACTAAAGAGCCTCTTGATGAGGGTGAAAGAGGAGAGTGAAAAATCTGACTTGACACTCAGCATTCAAAAAACTGAATGGTTATGGTCTGGTCCCATCACTTCATAACAAATAGAAGGGGGGAAAGTGGAAGAAGTGACAGACTTTATTTAATTGGGCTCCAGAATTACTTTGGACGGTGACTGCAGCCATGAAATTAAGACGCTTGTTCCTTGGAAGGAAAGCTATGATAGAACCTAGACAGCATATTAAAAAGCAGAGACATCACTTTGCCAACAAAGGTCCGTATAGTCAATGCTATGGTTTTTCCAGTAGTCAGATACAGATATGGTAGTTGGGCCAGAAAGAAGGTTGAATGCTGAAGAATTGATGCTTTTGAATTGTGGTTCTGGAGAAGACTCTTGAGAGTCCCTTGGACTGCAAGGAGATCAAACCTGTCAATCCTGAAGGAAATTGACCCTAAATATTCATTAGTAGGACTGATGCTGAAGCTCCAGTACTTTGGCCACCTGATGGGAAGAGCAAACTCACTGGGAAAGACCCTGATGCTGGGAAAGATTGAAGACAAAAAGAGAAGTGGGCAGCAGAGGATAAGATGGTTTAATAGCATCGGGGACTCAATGGACATGAATTTTTGCAAACGCTGGAAGATAGTGGAGGACAGAGGAATCTGGCATGTTTGCAGTCCCTGGGTTCACAAAGACTGAAGGGGGGCTAGAACTGAACAAGGCTGAATAATCCAGGTGAGAGATAACAATAACATGGACCAGTGGATGGAGTGAGAAGTTGTTAGCTAGCCTCCGGGGATATTTTAAGGAAAGAGCCAACAGGATCTGATGGTGAATTGTATATAGAGTGTGAGAGAAAGGCAACAAGTGTGACCCCACAGTTGGAAGCCTGAGCAACTCAAATGGGAGGAGTTGGTTAGAAGGGTCTGAGGAGGTGATAAGAAGCTCAGTTTTGGACATGTTAAGTTTGACCTATCAGACATCCACATGAAGAGGTCAAAAACACAGCTCAGTAAAAAAGACTAGAGTTCAAGGGAGAAGTCTAAAGGTAGTCATGGTTATGGAGTTTTCTCCATATAAATGCTCCATCTGTATCAACATTACTACTTTCCTTGTCTTGGTACCTCTGCCTCCTATCCATTGGAAGCCCAGCTTCCATGCTTTCAACAGAGGGACTGCTATCTTTGCCCTCCAACAGATATAAGAGCCTCTAGTCCCCAGGGCTATGGGCTTCCCTGGTGGCTCAGCCATAAAGAATCACCTGCCAATGCAGGAGATGTGGGTTCGATCCCTGGGTGAGGAAGTTCCCCCAGAGTAGGAAATGGCTACCCACTCCAGTATTCTTGCCTGGAAAATCCCATTTTCCAGGAGCCTGGTGGGCTACAGTCCATGGGATCTCAAAGAGTGGGACACGACTTAGTGACTAAACAAGTCTCTTGGGTTAGCATTCTCCACAGGTCTCCTCCATCCCATCCTTTTGAGACTCATTGGAAGTCACTCTGTCTGGGCTGTTCTCTCGCTACTCCTGATTCAGTTTCCATCTCTCCTTTCCTTCCCCCAAGGTCCTTAGAGCCACCGGCCCCTTAAGGCATTGGAAGCTCCGCCATTCCATTCAACAAGTCAGTTGATTTTGTTTGGTTGAGATGGTTTTGTCGGCCTTCTTTGAGGTTCAATTCAATCATCTATGGACAGCTGGAGGCTACTTTAATCATAAAACAAAATAATTAGTAAATCTTGCCCCCAGATTCTTCCTGGCCAAAATCATTTCTTCCAATCTTTTGGTGAAGAATTCTGGAAATTCACCTAAGCAAGTAATTGGGCATTGCAGCATATCTGAAGGTGCTTTTTGAGAATGTTTTTTACATTTGTTCCTAAACCCATGTCAGCAGAGGAGGGATGGTCTAATACATGGGCAAGATTACAACTAGACTTTTTAATGTTTTAATGATAAAAATTTAAACTTTTCCACATATCCAAATTATATATAAACATATGAATCTTCTTTGAATCAATAATATAGAATATCCACTCATTCAACAAATATTTATTGAGAATCTGTTACATGTTCTTGGTGTTTCAGGTACCCTATTGTTAAGGAGTTCCCTGTAGTTAGGGAGCCTCAGTTCAGTTCAGTTCAGTCACTCTGTTGTGTCCGACTCTTTGTGGCCCCATGAACTGCAACACACCAGGCCTCCCTGTCCATCACCAACTCCCGGAGTTTACCCAAACTCATGTCCATTGAGTCAGTGATGCCATCCAACCATCTCATCCTCTGTCGTCCCCTTCTCCTCCTGCCTTCAACCTTTCCCAGCATCATGGTCTTCTCAAATGAGTCAGTTCTTCACGTCAGGTGTCCAAAGTATTGGAGTTTCAGCTTCAATATCAGTCCTTCTAATGAATACTCAGGACTGATCTCCTTTAGGATGGACTGGTTGGATCTCCTTGCAGTGCAAGGGACTCTCAAGAATCTTCTCCAACACCACAGTTCAAAAGCATCAATTCTTCAGCATTCAGCTTTCTTTATAATCCAACTCTAACATCCATACATGACTACTGAAAAAACCTAGCCTCGACTAGACGGACCTTTGCTGGCAAAGTAATGTCTCTACTTTTTAATATGCTGTCTAGGTTGGCCATAACTTTCCTTCCAAGGGGTAAGCATCTTTTTTTTTTTTTTTTACTTATTTATTTTTTTCCATTTATTTTTATTAGTTGGAGGCTAATTACTTTACAATATTGTAGTGGTTTTTGCCATACATTGACATGAATCAGCCATGGATTTACATGTATTCCCCATCCCGATCCCCCCTCCCACCTCCCTCTATACCTGATTCTTCTGGGTCTTCCCAGTGCACCAGCCTTGAGCACTTGTCTCATGTATCCAACCTGGGCTGGTGATATGTTTCACCCTTGATAATATACATGATTTTATGCTGTTCTCTGGAAACATCCCACCCTCACCTTCTCCCACAGAGTCCAAAAGTCTGTTCGGTACATCTGTGTCTCTTTTTCTGTTTTGCATATAGGGTTATTGTTACCATCTTTCTAAATTTCATATATATGCATTAGTATACTGTATTGATGTTTTTCTTTCTGGCTTACTTCACTCTGTATAATGGGCTCCAGTTTCATCCATCTCGTTAGAACTGATTCAAATGAATTATTTTTAATGGCTGAGTAATATTCCATGGTGTATATGTACCACAGCTTTCTTATCCGTTCGTCTGCTGATGGGCATCTAGGTTGCTTCCGTGTCCTGGCTATTATAAACAGTGCTGTGATGAACATTGGGGTGCATGTGTCTCTTTCAGATCTGGTTTCCTCAGTGTGTATGCCCAGGAATGGGATTGCTGGGTCATATGGCAGTTCTATTTCCAGTTTTTTAAGAAATCTCCACACTGTTCTCCATAGTGGCTGTACTAGTTTGCATTCCCACCAACAGTGTAAGAGGGTTCCCTTTTCTCCACACCCTCTCCAGCATTTATTGCTTGTAGACTTTTGGATAGCAGCCATCCTGACTGGCGTGTAATAGTACCTCATTGTGGTTTTGATTTGCATTTCTCTAATAATGAGTGAGTTGAGCATCTTTTCATGTGTTTTGTTAGCCATCTGTATGTCTTCTTTGGAGAAATGTCTGTTTAGTTCTTTGGTCCATTTTTTGATTGGGTCATTTATTTTTCTGGAATTGAGCTGCAGGAGTTGCTTATATATTTTTGAGATTAATCCTTTGTCTGTTTCTTCATTTGCTATTATTTTCTCCCAATCTGAGGGCTGTCTTTTCACCTTGCTTATAGTTTCCTTTGTAGTGCAAAAGCTTTTAAGTTTCATTATGTCCCATTTGTTTAGTTTTGCTTTTATTTCCAATATTCTGGGAGGTGGGTCATAGAGGATCCTGCTGTGATTTATGTCAGAGAGTGTTTTGCCTATGTTCTCCTCTAGGAGTTTTATAGTTTCTGGTCTTACATTTAGATCTTTAATCCATTTTGAGTTTATTTTTGTGTATGGTGTTAGAAAGTGTTCTAGTTTCATTCTTTTACAAGTGGTTGACCAGTTTTCCCAGCACCACTTGTTAAAGAGGTTGTCTTTTTTCCATTGTATATCTTTGCCTCCTTTGTCAAAGATAAGGTGTCCATAGGTTCATGGATTCATCTCTGGGCTTTCTATTCTGTTCCATTGATCTATATTTCTGTCTTTGTGCCAGTACCATACTGTCTTGATGACTGTGGCTTTGTAGTAGAGTCTGAAGTCAGGCAGGTTGATTCCTCCAGTTCCATTCTTCTTTCTCAAGATTATTTTGGCTATTCGAGGCTTTTTGTATTTCCATACAAATTGTGAAATTCTTTGGTCTAGTTCTGTGAAAATTACCGTTGGTAGCTTGATAGGGATTGCATTGAATCTATAGATTGCTTTGGGTAGTATAGTCATTTTGACAATATTGATTCTTCCAATCCATGAACACGGTATGTTTCTCCATCTGTTTGTGTCCTCTTTGATTTCTTTCATCAGTGTTTTATAGTTTTCTATGTATAGGTCTTTTGTTTCTTTAGGTAGATATACTCCTAAGTATTTTATTCTTTTTGTTGCAATGGTGAGTGGTATTGTTTCCTTAATTTCTCTTTCTGTTTTCTCATTGTTAGTGTATAGGAATGCAAGGGATTTCTGTATGTTAATTTTATATCCTGCAACTTTACGATATTTGTTGATTAGCTCTAGTAATTTTCTGGTAGAGTCTTTAGGGTTTTCTATGTAGAGGATCATGTCATCTGCAAACAGTGAGAGTTTCACTTCTTCTTTTCCTATCTGGATTCCTTTTACTTCTTTTTCTGCTCTGATTGCTGTGGCCAAAACTTCCAACACCATGTTGAATAGTAGTGGTGAGAGTGGGCACTCTTGTCTTGTTCCTGATTTTAGGGGAAATAGTAAGCGTCTTTTAACTTCAAGGCTGCAGGCACCATCTGCATTGATTTTGGAGTCCCCAAAAATAAAGTCTCTCACTGTTTCCACTGTTTCCCCATCTATTTGCCATGAAATGATGAGATCGGATAGCATGATCTTAATTTCCTGAATGTTGAGCTTTAAGCCAACTTTTCACTCTCCTCTTTCACTTTCATCAAGAGGCTCTTATATGCTTCCAAATATCACATAGGATGTTCTTATACTAAAAACTTCAAACTTAACTGAGTATCCTACATCTTACCTGGTCACTCAGGTTGCAGTCACGTGACAGCTTGCCTGGGCTGGGTGATCAAAGATGGTCCAACTTACAGAAGTTAGGACTGGACAGGCTGTCATCTAGGATGATCTTCCCATGTAGTACCCCAGGCTTCTTTACATGTCAGTCTTAGGGCAGCAACAGGTCAAGGTGGCAGCTGTAAGCCTTCTTTTGGCCCATACTCTGAAGTCACAAATGGTCACTTCTACCAGAGTCTCTTGGTCAAAGAAAGGCAAGGGACCAGCCTACATTCATGAGCATGGGGGAAGAGATTTACACCTCCTGATGAAAGGAATGTCACATTCACATTGGAAAAAGGCAATATATACAGGGAATGAGAGGGTTTATAGCCATTAAATAATCAGTCATAAGTACTAAACATAATAGAGAAGTCCCTGCCATCAGGGTCCAAACAGTATTCTAAAAAGAGACTAGGAAAAAAAGCCCTCTTGACTATTTTTGACCACCTCAACGTCTAAAGATCAAAAGGATGAGAAAGCCAGCCAAGGAAAATGAGGAGGCACATCCAGTGATGTGTGAGGAGAGCAAAGAGTCTAAGGCCCCAGAAGCCAAGGGAAGAAAGTGTTTTCAGAAATCAGCAAGTGACCAGTTCAGCTCCACCAAATATTTGCAATTTAATGCTGCTGCTGCTGCTGCTGCTAAGTCACTTCAGTCGTGTCCAACTCTGTGCGACCCCACAGATGACAACCCACCAGGCTCCGCCATCCCTGGGATTCTCCAGGCAAGAGCACTGGAGTGGGTTGCCATTTCCTTCTCCAGTGCGTGAAAGTGAAGTCGTGTCTGACTCTTTGCGATGCCGTGGACTGCAGCCCACCAGGCTCCTCTGCCCATGGGATTTTCCAGGCAAGAGTACTGGAGTGGGTTGCCATTGCCTTCTCTGAATTTAATGCTAAGTGATCTCAATTTTGGAATTTTCACTAACTTCTACAAAAATTCTAGGAGGGATAATTGATATTTGAGAGTGGGATAGAAAAAGGAGGCACAGTTAATAGTCACATCACGACAGACAGACTGCCCAGAGCAAACAGGGATGTATGGTCATCCAATTAGGTTTCTGTCCCAGTAACTGTTAAATAAATACAGTCTGCTTCCTAAAGAAACAGCTTTCCTGAAGTGTGACTTAATAATTTGCTTTTGGATTTAATTGAGGATCAATACTTAGGAAACAGTGTTATGAAAGGAGTTTCTGCCTCTTTTATAAAAACTACTATTGGAGACCCTTTCATAATTTTGTTCAATGTTCCTCATGGAAAGAACCATGTGGCAGTTCCTCTCAGAATTGATTGCTGGCAAAACTGTTAAAAGAGGATAATCTGGAGCTGAAACAAGTTTTCCAAGGAGCTGGTTATATCCTTTCTTTTGCTAAGTAATGGGAGCTTCATAGCACACTGTTTTTTCCTCTTACCTTGGCAGCACTAGCTAAGTTACATCTCCAAGTTGCTGTTGGGGTATCATGTCAGATTTTCCCAGTTGTGACCTTATTTCTCCTCACATATTTCTTGAGCACCCACCATGTACCGAGCTCTGTTATTTAAGCTAGAGGTGTGGTAGAGATCCACACAGATTCAATCCTTGCCTTCAGGGCATTTTTTTGATTCTCGAGTTTACAGTACTTTTAAAATATGGTATTAGTGTCTTGTAAGTTCTAAGTTCAGTCGCTCAGTTGTGTTCGACTCTATGCGACCCCGTGGGCTGCAGCACAGCAGGCTTCCCTGTCCGTCACCAAGTCCCGGAGCTTACTCAAGTTCATGTCCATGGAGTCAGTGATGCCATCCAACCGTCTCATCCTCTGTCATCCCCTTCTCCTCCCGCCTTAGATCTTTCCCAGCATCATGGTCTTCTCAAATGAGTCAGTTCTTCGCGTCAGGTAGCCAAAGTATTAGAGTTTCAGCTTCAGCATCAGTCCTTCCAATGAATATTCAGAACTGATTTCCTTTAGGATGGACTGGTTGGATCTCCTTGAAGTCCAAGGGGCTCTCAAGAGTCTTCTCAAATGCCACAGTTCAAAAGCATCAATTCTGTCAATTAGTGTCTTATAGGAAGACTTGAATTCTTTCAGGAGCAAGGTGGGTATAAAAAACAAATTGAATAAAGTGTAACAGTGCAATGCATTAGGTAGGGGTCTGGTGTGTTAGAAATGGAAGGTGAGGGAAGAGGCAGAGTGTGAAATGAAGCCTTGAGTAGAGCCAGAGCCTTGAAGCTCATATTTGGGTACAGTTGTCTTTCATGAGGTTTCAGACCCACCATTGTGCTTCTGAGAGAAAAGAAGGCATGTTTAAGAAAATAAAATTACTTTTAAAGCTGTGTTTAGCATCTTTACTAATATTAGTAAAGAGTGCTTGATCAAATAAAGCATTTAAGGATATTATCATAATCCAAACATGCTCTAAGTGCTTATCTACTGGCTGTGGAAAAAGGAAAATTAGTGATTAACAGTGCTTTAATATGATATGCCATTGGATTGAATAAATATTTCAGTTCCAGATTATAAAGTAGCCTATTTTTGCAGGACATGAAAATAAGCACTATTATTTTAAAAGAAATAACCTGTCTACACATAAGAAAAGGAACTCCTTATCAGTTGTAACCTTGAATAGGGATTTAAAGAAGCTGCCGTGGGCTTTCCAGCCAAGAGAAGGGGACTGGTTTGAAGTCAACTCAAAAGCTCTGTCTTGGCTGATAAGACCCCACTGTCAAAAACAAGAAAAACATCTCTGTGCCTATTAAGCATGTAACAGTGTCAGAGAATAAAGGTCAGATGAAGGAAGGGATCCTCTTTTAAACAATTTAGTTCCTACACTTTGAGGACAGCATGGCAGGTACAAGAGGAGACAGGCAGGGAAAATCCACGCGAGGGAGGAGGTTGAGAGAGGGATGGAGGATGAAAGAGGCAGAAGCAGCTGCTTTCACAAAGCCAGCTGTTTTGGAGATTTCTCTTTACAGCTGCTTATTGAAATGTGTATGAAACTAGCAGTGCAAAACACTTGGGCAATGTATTATGTTAAAGGAATCAAAATTTAATTGTGGAGACTATGAGTCCCACTGATTTCAACTATTGATTATGTTGCCTCAACATGCAGGAATAAAATTAAAAGCTGAGATAGACAGCGAGCTGCCGTGTAAGCTCTTAAGCCTGTCTACCAAATACTCTGGGTACTGGGTCGTTTTTATTCCTCAAAGAAATGTGAATACAGTCATAGTTCCAGTATAATATAAATAAAATTCTTATTTCTTTTAGCCTATGTTTGTGCCATATCTTTCAGCCTTCCGACTCACTGTCGTTACCATAGTGACATTTATAAGAGGGTCGTGTGTTTTCCAAAAGTTTAAGGGCTATCCGTGGGCCTTAACCAGCTCAAGAGAACTCGCTGAGATCTAGAGTGCTTGGAACAACACTGTGAAAATCGAATCGCCTGAAAACACAGGTCTGACTCACAAGAGAAACCTCCTGTGCACACACAGAGAATGATAGGGCTGGAAAGGGGTCTCCGGAAGCCATTTATTCCGTGCCATCTCCAGGCAGCATGGTGGCTAAACCACAGCAGGTGTCTGGAATTTTAGTACCGGTGTAACTTACCCGAGACTGCCCGTTCTCCTGAGCCACAGCCAGTTTACCTGTCAAATAAAAATTACATGCGGTGCTCCACCTTGTCATCCTCTCTCTCCTGACTCTCCCTGCTGGGTCACCAAGGTTGTTCAGAACTGAATGCTGGGGACTGCCAGAAATAAAAGTCTGAACCTCGGGGTAGACATGACCAGAAAGGAAAACCTCTTCTTGGTTTTGCCCAGCAGGAAGAAACCTCTTTTCCTATCACCCCATCATGACAGGTGTTTGACCTAAAGCTCCATGCAGCACTCCCCTACCCCAGTTATAGCCTTTGAAATGGGAATGTCAGGGTCACTGGCTGCACTGGAGAAGATGACTATATCAACTCAGCGCATGGTCTCATAGGATGATTCCTTCTGAGAACTTGTTTTGAGCTTACCACCTGACCAAACAGCGTCACCACCATCATCTGTAAAATATTAACTTTTACCGAAACAGGGACGTGGTACCAAGACTTGATTGCTCTGTGTTGGGGGTGGGGGGTGCGTTTACTTCTTTGAAGATTGAACTAAGGAGGCTAAATGATTAATTCAAATAATTAGGAGTCTCTTTTTCTCATCATTCGATTTTGGGGATTGCGATTTTCATTCAAAACTAAAGACAGGTTGCCTAGGTTATGAGAAAATAAAAGCTTTAAAACAAAAGAAGATGCCAAGTTTGGGAGGAGAGAAGATGTCGAGCTTGGGTCTATGTTTCTGAAAAAGAATTATCTGGAGTTTTATAAAAGCAAAGAACACAAACATCACCCTGTGTTTATGTTAGGAAGTAAGCTTTTGAAAATATGCAATATGTATTTTAAACACTGTTCTACTTTTTAATCTTGCGTTGCACCCAAAGAATGCTAATGGTTACCAAATTGTTCTTTGGCAGAGTAAGCTGACCCTTAAAAAAAGAAAAGAAGTGATAGGATGTGATTCTAGCACAAAACAAACGTATGACTCTTCAATCCTAAGCAGATATTAACTACTCCAGCAACTCCAACCTAGGAGGTTAGCCAGGAGCTTTTCTCTGCATTGCATTATGTCCATTACAGGGCAATGAAAGACAGTTTCCATGACTCCTAAGAAAGAGGTGTTTCTCCTCATTAAGAGAGCAGGGCGAGGAGTTTACACGTAGTATCTGAGCTTGTCACTGAGCTTCTCAGCCTCCCCATCCATACGTTTGCCTCAATCGGTGCTGGTTATCTTAGCAATAACGCATTCAGTCTCCAGGAGGGAGGTTTCTCCCTACACCCTGTGAGTAGGAGGGCAGATATTTTGCTTTGTGGGCAGAAATGGGTCGCATGAAACCAGCATGGGGCTGCTGCACTCTCACTAGCTATAATCAGCTTTCCAAATCGACCCTGAGTGTATCCCCACAGCCCGTAGCATAGTGAGGGGCACGGACATTTGTGACAACACATGCCTGAGAAGCAGCGGTTGTAACAGCCCTATGACCCGGCATCTTCATCCCGGTTTCTCTGTGCAGAGACAGTTTGTTTTCCCAGCTCTTTGGCCACGTGCTAACGATTAGACAGTGATGCCATCAACGAGGAGGAAAAGCAGTGTCCCGGATGGTGGGTGCTTTGTTTCTCAGTTCCTCGTTGAAAACATATGGAAATGTTTATATATAAATGGACAACAATAGACTGCTGCCGTCATGTTAGCAGCAGCTAATAAAATTCTACATGATTAGAAATCTAGCACGCCTCTACCTATGACAGAATTCTGAGTTACTGAAATCTGCACATCTGGTCTAATTCGGGTTGAGAAAGACATTTTATTATCTTAGGCTTTTTATCCCTAGTTGGTAGGAAATGGTGGAGCAAGGGTTTTGTTTTTGTTTTTGTTTTCAATCTTCTCTTTGCCTAATCAAATTACTGTGTTAGCAGGGACAATAAGTTCTATCCAAACAGATTTTGTATTGTGATCATGCAAGAATATTTTAAACTCTGTACATTTGTTGGACTACAGTCTTTGTATTTTTGAATTAAAAGCAAGGACCCGTGGCCTGACAATTGAAAGTAAGCATGAGCAGACAGGCTTGGGGAGGCTGACCTCTGGGCTTGAATTCTGACCACTCCACTCACTAGCTAGGTAAGCCTGGGGAAGCTAGTTAACCTGACCAGACCTCAGTTGCTTTGTCTGTGAAATGAGAAATATAATAGCACTTATAGAATGATTATAAGCATTACCTGGGATAAGCTATAAGGCATTTCACACAGTGTCTGGCACGTTGGAAGCACTGCAAAAATGATACCTGTTATCATTATATGCAGCTAACAGAAGGGTTTAAATGGAGTCCTTTCTTGAAAACCTGAGAGGTATGGATCTTTAGTGGTAAGATCAGTAACAGCAACTATTGATGAAGTGCTTGTTATGTGCCGGGCTCTACAATGCCCTCTTTCCTACAACACAGTGACCTGGGGTGCCATCATTATCCCCATTTCAAGGCAGAGGAAACAGAAGTCCCAGACTGCCCAGTGTCACAGAGCTCATGACTGGTCAGTCTGAGGATTAAACTCAGACTGAATAGTCCCAGGGCGCATACTTGTTATCACTGTGCTAAACCTATTGCCACATAGCATCTGACACCTTTGAAAGTGCCCTTATTCAAATTATTCTCAACATTCCTATCAGCATCCTGGCATTGCATGGTACCATTCACAAACGGTGGGATACCCTGGCCCTTGTTCATTTGTAGGTGTAGAGGGTCAAGAAGCCTTTCATGCATATTTTTTAAGGAGCTTGGACAAGTTCAACTCACACAACCACTTTCACTGTGGTCCACAAAGATCTTTTCTTTGAAGACCCTCAAAGTTCCATGTGCCCAGGCTCATTGTTCAAGCCTGGGTGCATGCTCAGTCGCTTCAGCTGTGTCTGACTCTTTGTGACCCCATTCACTGTAGCCCACCAGGCTCGTCTGTGCATGGGTTCTCTAAGCAAGAATACTAGAGAGGACTACTGTGCTCCTCCAGGAGATCTTCTCAACCCAGGGATTGAGCCAGCACCTCTAACATCTCCTGCACTGGCGGGTGTGTTCTTTACCACTGTCTGGAAGGAAACGGCAACCCACTCCAGTGTTCTTGCCTGGAGAATCCCAGGGACGGCGGAGCCTGGTGGGCTGCCGTCTATGGGTCACACAGAGTCGGACACGACTGAAGCGACTTAGCAGCAGCAGCAAGCCTAGAAAAAAGCATTTGTTCCAGCCTACAGATGGAGACGCTAAAGGTCAAGGCATCATGACTTGGGGACAGAGAGAGAGGCCAGACACTCCCCTCGGCTGTCCAGTAGGTTGGTTGCTGAGCAGGGAGTAGAGTTGAGTGGGTCCAGGGCTGGGCACGCCTCACCGGGCTGATGCCCAAATCACTACCTAGCTCTACTTTCAACTAAAAAGCATATAGTCAGGAGCAAATTGGGTAATATTCTTACTGGAAGGATGGGAGTCTGTGAGAAGTATGGGAACCCTCACAGACATGACCCAACTCTGTCTTTATTTGAAGATATATTGTGCTATTTCTTTTCTCATTTTTATAGGGGAGGAAAAGAATTTGGGGTGGGAGCTGTGGGCACATAAGAGGACAGGGTTAACCCTGCCAAATTCATGTCAACTTGTTGACCTAGCACCAGTGTTCTAGCTGAATAGCCCTGAATATAAGACATTAATGCAAATATTTTTGCATGTTATTAACTCGAATGATGCTACCTTCTTGCAGTAGCCACAGCTGAGAGCAGAGAAAATTGTTTTCCTGGGTTTTTTAAAATCATAATTGTCTTGGGTCTTTCTCTGAAAATCACCATGAAGACAGAAATTCCTTAGAAGTGAAAGTGGAAATACCAACAGACTTCTGCTTTGTCAACCTTCTCATCATCAATGACAGCAGAATGGGTCACAAAATTCAGGACCACAAAGTTCAGTCCTATAAATGTTAGAAATGTCCTTCTTTAGAACCCACCACTGTTCTTGCTGTTGTAACAACAATGCCCATCCACAGCAATAAGAAATCATTATAAAAAGTATCTGTTTTACAAAAGAAAAAAAAAATAGTTATGCAACCCTGAAATTGTTATGCAAGTGAAAAATCATTCTAATTCAGAATAGGTGTAACTCCATGCTAGCTATAGCAGTGTGGAGTTTTGGAAAGCATAGTATTTCAGACCCAGCTCTCTCATTTGCCAACTATGTGACTTTGAACAAGTCCCTTAACCTCTCTGATCCTCAGTTCCTTTTCTATAAACCACTATCAATGATAAAACTGCCCTGTCTACTTTATGGGTTATGGAAGAAGATCAGAGGAGATTGCAAACATGAAAGCTCTCTGAAAGCAATGTAAAAATGTTATTATTGATTTTAACTACGTGAGTAATGACGATGCCAGCTTGAGAATAACTCGATCAAGGTAGTATCTGGTCAGTCTTGAAGAAAAGAATGGCTCCTGGGAAATAGATGGCCAGGCCAGTTTAAACTTGAAAGAGCCTTAAACTTACAAGTCTTTGGGCCGGGTGGCAACTGAGCTGTGCAATCTGGTGAGCGCCTCTTCTAGGCTCTTGCTGTGACAATATTGGCTACACGAAATCACTGTGCTTTCTCACCAGGCTTTATTTGGGAAAAGTTTACACACTAGCGGCCTGGCAGAGCCGCTGGGGTTTAGAGTTCTACAGTTGTACCCCAGAGAGAACAGCATTTCGCTGGCGTTCTATTACCTCCCTCCCCGGGAGCTCAACAGATGGCACAGCATCAGAACCAGAAACCCAAGACAAACCTGTCGGTTTGATGCCTTTAAGCCTTTGCAGAATCCACAATTAAAATAAGACAGAATGTCCATCAAGAGCAAAGAGGTAGAACGAAATAGGCCCGCAGAGCATACTTTTTTGGGGGGCCTGAACATGGCTAAGGCTATCTGGAGATCCCCACTGTAGAAGAGGAATTGTATCTGGTACAAGTTAAGCTGTTAAGAAAATGAATTGAAAGAATATTATTGATAATAGCAATAATTAAGTAATTTAAATATGAAGCTTTATATTTATTTTCATTGAACTTAAGGAAACTCTTTCCAAGTCAACTCAAATTTGGCAGATCCCAGGACGAGTAAGTTTGCATCTCAGAACTGTTAGTAACATGCAAACCAGACCAGACCCCAAGTTGAGCAAAGCCTGATGTGTTTTGGCAACAACTAGTGAGGAGATAAAGTCTCTGATTGTTGTTTTTTCAGTAACTCCCAAAGAGAAAGCAGAGTTGCAGCAGATATGAACCAAACACTTATCTCTTTTGTTTAGGCAAATAGCTCCAACTACAGCCTTGTGATGGAGTCTGACCTGGGGACCTTCTTACCCTCTGGGCTGAAGTTCACTGGCTCTAACTCGGCCAGGATCATCATGGAGGAGGTCATGAGCCTGCTGCAGCCCATCAACATCACACAGGTCCTGAAGGCTGGAGATGGGACGGACATTAACTTCTGGATCCAAGATGGAGTGCCTGGTAAGAGCAGAAGATGAGGTTGGGGTTCTTTACATACTGCCAGCGATTTAAAACAAAGTTTCTGTTCTAACATGACACAACAGATACTGGTAGGTCAATTAATACACGAAAACCCTTAACTTTTGTCTACAAGATATAATCTGATGATTTCCAATATTGGGATAATGATACTCCTTTATATTTTTTTATCCATCTGTCTGCTCTTTCTAAAGTACAAGTTCCTCTCTCCAAGAAATTCTGATTTAATGACTCAGGGATTGGGCCTAGAAATTGGTTTGGTGTTTTTAAAAACAGGTATAAGGTGATTGTAGCTCAAATGATCTCCTGACCAAAATTTATGAAACAGAGTAGAAGACAACTCAGTTCAGTTCAGTCGCTCAGTCGTGTCCGACTCTTTGCCACCCCATGGACTGCAGCACGCCAGACCTCCCTGTCCATCACCAACTCCCAGAGTTTACTCACACTCATCTCCATTGAGTCGGTGATGCCATCCAACCATCTCATCCTCTGTTGTCCCCTTCGCCTCCTGCCTTCAATCTTTCCCAGCATCAGGGTCTTTTCAAATGAGTCAGCTCTTCACATCAGGTGTCCAAAGTATTGGAGTTTCAGCTTCAACATCAGTCCTTCCAATGAACACCCAGGACTGATCTCCTTTAGGATGGACTGGGTGGATCTCCTTGCAAGGGACTCTCAAGAGTCTTCTCCAACACCACAGTTCAAAAGCATCACAATTCTTTGGTGCTCAGCTTTCTTTACAGTCCAACTCTCACATCCATACATGGCTACTGACTAGATGGCCTTGACTAGAGGGACCTTTGTTGGCAAAGTAATATCTCTGCTTTTTAATATGCTGTCTAGGTTGGTCATAACTTTCCTTCCAAGGAGTAAGCGTCTTTTAATTTCATGGCTGCAATCACCATCTGAAGTGATTTTGGAGCCCAAAAAAATAAAGTCGACCACTGTTTCCACTGTTTCCCCATCTATTTGCCATGAAGTGATGGGACCAGATGCCATGATCTTAGTTTTCTGAATGGTCAGCTTTAAGCTAACTTTTTCACTCTCCTCTTTCACTTTCATCAAGAGGCTCTTTATTTCTTCTTCACTTTCTGCCATAAGGGTGGTGTCATCTTCATATCTGAGGTTATTGATATTTACTACTACTGATATCCTTCTAGTTCTAGTCCTGTGCTGCAGAAACTTCTCTGACCCAAATAATTCCCTACCCAAAATCAAAGTATCTGAAATTTTACTATTAGAGATTTATTCTTTGAGGTTGGGAACATTTTGTTAATCATTTTTTCCTAATGCAAAGACTGCTTTAAGAGGTTGGACATAAACTAGTTTATCCTGATCAGGTTCATCAGGTTGATATTTTTAAGACAAGTCCTGGGCAGGTATGAAATTATGTAGTAGGACTAGGCATGGGATGATTACAGGACAAGAAAGAAGACAAACAAATTTCCTTCATAAATTTGCTGAGACTGGCAGTGGGAGAGGGTTATTGATGATATTAGACCTCTGTGATCAGAAGTTGTTCCCTCAACACCATTATATCCATAACCAAAAACACTGTTAAGAAATCTATTTGCATATTATTCTGTACTTGTATTATGCAAATAGTAAGTCTAACTTTTGAATAGTCTTAAAAATTACAGTTTCCAGAACCATTTTTATAGCTACAAAATATTTCACAAAATTTTTTTAAAGTCTCTCTAGATCCACCACACTCTAGCCTTTTTTTTTTTCAGTCTGCAAAATAGGCTTTAACAATAGCATACTGTATGGATTTAAGGTTTTTTTTAAAGTTCATTCTTTAGATATTACAGATTAAAGCATATTTTAGATGTTAAGGTTGGTAATAGTCTTTTATAACTAAAAAGAGAAGGAGCTTTTCTTTATTGTAAGAAAAGGACCTAAATTCTCTCCAATGGTTTGTGTATATTTTAACCACATTTTGAAATAACTTAAGACAACATTTCCATTTTCAGTGCTGTGGTTCGTCTGTACAGAACTGAGACTCTCTACATATATGTGCTTTTAATCATGATCAAGGTCTAGGGGAAGGGCGTTTGCCCTTTGAATTGTATAAAATGTTTTTGCTTGAATTTTAGATTTTTCTTGACCCTTAAATTTTCCAGAAAGAATCTTCTTAAAATTTCAGAAAAGCCCAGCAAATTTTCTGGGTGGTAAGAAGTGAGAAAAAACTTGACAGGTTGTGGGTGAATTAGAGTGAAGACTGGAGGTGGTTAAAGGGGAGGGGAGGAGCTGAAACCAAAGACAGAAGAACAAAAACGTGTGCTCCCTCCTGCCAGGTAGCTTCTGCTTTTGTTGCACTGGATACTTGAGAATCAGCTCTAGCTTTATTCCTTCTATGTAGATATTCCATAAGAATGGTTCTATTTGGAATTAACAAGTTGATTTGATTGTCTTCACAAAGGTAAGGAGAGCTTCCCCTCTTGCCACAGAGTAGTGGGGAATTTGAACCCCATTGTGATTGCTTAAGAACTAATGTGAGTTATAATATACTCAACATTTAAAAAACTAAGATCATGGCATCCAGTCCCATCACCTCACAACAAATAGAAAGGGAAAAAGTAAAAGTGACAGATTTTATTATCTTGGGCTCCACAGTCACTGCTGATGGTGACTGCAGCCATGAAATTAAGATGCTTGCTCCTTGGAAGGAAAGCTGTGACAAACCCGAAGTGTTAATTGCTCAGCTGTGTTCAACTCTTTGCAACCCCATGTGCTGTCTCCTGCCAGGCTCCTCTGTCCATGGGATTCTCCAGGCAAGAATACTGGAATGGGTAGCCATTCCCTTCTCCAGGGGATCTTCCCAAACCAGGGATCAAACTTTAGGACTGATTGGATTTCCTGCATTACAGGCAGATTCTTTACCATCTGAGCCACCAGGGAAGCCCCTAGACAGCATATTAAAAAGCAGAGACATCACTTTGCCAACAAAGGTCCATCTCGTCAAAGCTATGGTTTTTCTAGTAGTCATGTATAGATATGAGAGTTGGACCATAAAGAAGGCTGAGTGCCAAAGAACTGATGCTTTTCAACAGTGGTGCTGGAGAAGACTCTCGGGTCCCTTGGACTGCAAGGAGATCAAACCAGTCAGTCATAAATGACATCAACCCTGAATATTTATTGGAAGAACAGATGCTGAAGCTGAAACTCCAGTACTTTGGCCACCTAATGCGAAGAGCTGACTCATTGGAAAAGACCCTGATGCTGGGAAAGATTGAAGCCAAAAGAAGGAGGCAGCAGAGAATGAAGATGGTTAGATAGCCTCAATCTATCTAAATGGTCATATAGATTCACAACTCAGTGGACATGAATTTGAGCAAACCCAAGGATATAGTGAAGGACAGAGAGGCCTGGTGTGCTGCAGTTCATCGGGTCGCAAAGAGTGGGACAGAACTTAGTGACTGAATGACTTAGCGACTGAACAAAAACAATATAATTTACTCAACTCCTGCTAGCTGTCAGACACCCGGTTAGGCTTTTTGCATACACTGTCTTTTTGCTCTAGATGACCATCCTAAGAGTTAGGTACAGTTACTCCTGTTCTGAAGATGAAGAAGCAGACTCAGAGGGACTGAATGACTTGCCCAAGTCTATCTGGCTCTTAAGTGCGGAAGTCACCCTGAGAACAGGCCACTTTGGTTTCAAGGCTGGTGGCCCCTTTCCCACACTATGCAACAACACGGGGTGTCTGGAATGCTGAGATGGTCTTCCAGATCTATGACAGTGTCTGAAATGTTTATCTTGCTCGGCTCTTGCTTATGCAAAGGATTTCAGTTCATTCCTGCTCCAGAATAATTTACCCCTGGGGAAAGGAGTTTGTTATTGTAAATAACTACTTATTTCTTCCCACATTCTTTGTTCCACTCCTCTCTCTATCAGGAAGGTTTATGTAAACTTGGTAGCTCATTTAAACTGCAACTTTTGTTTCCTGGAATTCTTTTTCATTCAGTTTAAAGTATTGTAAGATGGAACCAAATTATTGCTGTTTTCCCCTATTATTATTGAGCTATCTTTTGGTATTTCAGGTTTGAGCTCTTCCTGGAAGAAATAATGGAACTGTTTATAACTCTTGTTACCCATCGAAAATTTTAGGAACTTTAGAAAAAAGATGAAGAACCATAGTTAATCTGAAAAAGAAAATTAAAATACACTAGTTGTGTACTCAGAATTCTTGAAGACATGGCAAGTTACAGTGAGTTAAACCTAAAAATAGGACTCAAAATACTAATTTAGTTATGATTTAAATAACTGTTCAGCTCACTTTTGAAAAATTAGTGAGAAATATTTCCAAACTCCATTCATCCTTTCTTCTTTCTCTTTTTCTTTCCTTCCTTTCATTGAACTAATAAATACTTATTGAGCCCTTTCAAGTTGTTGGCCTATCACGTTTCTGTAGTGTGATGACTGAGCCCCACTTTTTTAGTGGTTTTTGTATACTCTGTATCAAAATACTAATTAAGAGCACAGATAGGATTAAAATTCAACATGATTTTCATTAACTGTAGAAGTCAAATGGATAAATTTATGAAACGATAATCTTTGGAGAGGAGATAGGATATCCTTCATCCATCTAGGTGATGTCCATGAGGAACAGGAAAACTATCAACATAAATATAAGGCTTTGGATGGGAGGAAAGTTTAAAAAAAAATCTTAGATGTATTTCTCACATAAACTCTCTGTTCTAGACATCTTCATACTCTTGCCACCACCCACTTCCTCCCTCTGCCATACTTCTTCCTATTTTCTCCTCCAAATCCTAAATGCTCTTTAGGCTCACTCCATATTCATCCGTGTCTGGGAATCCTTCTTTAACACAGCCTGATGCTCTATTGCTTTTCTGAATTTCTAAAACACTTCTGCAGCCCCAAATATGGCACTCAAGTCACACACTAACATTGTCCTTGGGTTACTAGGAATTTCCCTTCATCCTGCCTCCTATACTCAATGATCAGTTCTTTGAGGTCAAGGGTTTCTATTTCTTTGCATCCTCTTTAGCTCTTAGTTTAACTTTGGGAAACATTTAAATTCTTGTAAATATCACAAGAGAAAAAAAATGTAGAAGTAATTGTTTTCTCAACAAGCTTTGGGTCCTTCAGCTTAAAACTGTGGCTAAATTAAAAGATGCTGGGGGGAAAAAAGACATACAGATGGAAGGA
Organism: Cervus canadensis; assembly: GCF_019320065.1. Taxonomy (NCBI): domain Eukaryota; kingdom Metazoa; phylum Chordata; class Mammalia; order Artiodactyla; family Cervidae; genus Cervus; species Cervus canadensis. The sequence goes on along the minus strand of NC_057397.1, from coordinate 63,554,150 downwards.
TGACATAAATTAAGGAGGTTAGAGTAATTATGATTATTTACCTTAAAAGCGTAAAGACTGAGAGAAGATGTTGATTAGTATTTTCTAGTACATTAGTGATTCTTATACCTAAAATGTTCTCTGACTCTCTTTGAAAGATAATGTAAGAGCATCAGAAGTGTCCAAGATGCATTTAGGTTAGTCTCTATTGATTCCAGATAGCAGAGAGGCTTTCAATCTTAAATTTTTGCCTGATTTTCCAATTATAAGGTCTGAGTTAGAGTGACAGGAATCTATTTCATCCTGAACATGTCAGTAATAAGATATAATTCATGGTGCTCAGATGTCCATAAATGCATCCTTCTTGAACAATTTTCTTTAGAAACTCTTCTATAAAATATACATTAATGAAAAAGTTAAATACTCTGTTAAGGTGACCTGAGGGAGGGAGCCCACCATGACTGCCCATCTTCCAATAAGAGTTTCTTCCTCTGCTTCAGAATCTGAGAAGCAGTCTTTTGCTGATGATCTTGGCAAGTAGCAGACAGTGTGCTGGGAAGGATTAGAGAGTGTGTTCTGGGCTCACAACTTTGAACCGCCTGTGCCATCGTGGGCAAATGATGTAATTTTTCTCAACCTCGCACAGTTATTATTGAGCATTCATTTTGTATCACTTTTTAAATTTTTTATTTATTTATTTATTATTTTTGGCTGCACTGGGTCTTCATTGCTGCGTGCAGGCTTTCCCTAGTTGTGGCAAGTGGGGGCTACTCTCTAGTCATGATGTACTGGCTTCTCATTGCAGTGACTTCTCTTCTCTTCTCTTCTCTTCTCTTATTACAGAGCACAGGCTCTAGGGTGCACAGGCTTCAGTAGTTGCAGCCCATCGGCAAAGTAGTTGTGGTGCATGGGTTTAGTTGCTCCGCAGCATCTGGAATCTTCCCCGATCAGGAGTTGAACTGGTGTCCCCTGCACTATAAGGCAGATTCTTAACCATGGGACCACCAGAGAAACCCAGACTGTTCTTATCCTGTTGTAAGGCACTTGGGAATTAACAGTAAAGGAGACAGACAAGATCCACAGTCTCTACAGTCTAGTGAGTGAGACTGGATTATCTCATGTGTAAAATGGGTATGGTCACCGCCAGGCCCCCACATATGTTCCTCCTCCTTCTCTGTCCTCTCTCTCATTGACCAGGACCACCTTCCAGAAACCACACAATCATCCAGGACACAGAACCAAACACTCTCAAGTCCTGTTTACTCCAAATTCCTCTTATTTTTAAAGCCCATTCCCTCCTCTCTACCCCACAAACCTTATCTCAGCAGTACTCACTGGTTTTCCTGTTGCAGCCTGCTGCTAACATCTCAGCCTGCATTCTTTGTTCCCTTCCATCTTATTGGCTCACTTCTTCCAAAGTGAACTTTCTAGATTAAAAATCAGGCTATCAGTTGGGTTGCCCTTGGCTGCAAAATAACACAGAAGCTTCAGCTTAGAACAGTAGTAAGGGGATTTTTTAATTTACTTTAAAAAAGTAGGAGTAGGTGGTTACAGAATGCTTAATTTAGTCATCAGTCATACCAAAGATCTTGGTTCTTTACATCTTTCCACTGTGCCATCATCAGCATGAATTCTGTCTTCAGGCTTGTCCCCTCATGGTCCCAAGATGGCTGCAGTTATTCCACAATGGACAGTAATGGAAAAGAGAATGTCCATAATGGTTGGCCTTTTATAATAGTGAGGCTTCATCCAGAAGCTTCAAAGCAAATGTTCCTCATTTTCATTGGCCAAAATTATAACATGTTTGTGGTAATAGAGTGGAATTACCAAAACTGGATTATATTGATTAAGTTTTACTTCCTGAGTCTAGGATGGAGCCCAGTCTCCCCTGAAAATGTAACCTCCTGATGCGCGAGAATAACTGGGATTCTTTAGGAAGAAGATGAGGGTTCCCACTTGTGAGCAGCGAAGAGTAGCAGCATATTTAATCATCTCTCCTCCTTGCTTAAAACCCTTCATTGTCTCCCCCATTGTTCTCCATGTCAGGTCTTTGCTTAGCCTGAAATTCAAGGCCCTTCTGGTTTCACCCTGCCCTGCTGTGCAGCCTCCCCTCTCATGGCCATCCCATTTCTCTCTGTCCATCTCTTATTCATACAAGTCTCGTTCACTGAGATTCGGTGCACCCTGTACTCTCATTTTCCTTGCCATTGGGCCTGCCTCATTCTGTCTTCTTCACCAGCTAATTCCTACTCATCCATGATTCAGCAGCCTGTTCTCTTCTCACAAACCTTCTTTAATCCCTAGCTGTCTGGGTGAGTAAACCTTGGATGTGTTCTCATAACCCTCTCTTCACCTCCTCATGGCAGTTACCCTTTTAGAGCCATGATTGCAAATTCCTCATCATTTCCAGCACCCAAGGAGTGCCTGGCCCTTGACAAAATGGCCTGAATCAAATGATGAATCAGTAGTGTCTAGGTTTGTAGGAAGAGTGAGATGTTGTATGAGAGGTTTGTAACCTGAAATGCCATAAGTTGTGATTACTATAGTAATAACTTTGCTTCATCAAGCTGTCCTGTTATGTATTGTTTTTAAAATCACATTTTAATTTCTTTCATTTTTTAAGAATAGTTCAGACTCCATAGGGTAGTACCAAATATGCAGATTACTCAGAATTTCTCATATTTTCCATTTTGCTTCTTTCTGATACTTTATATGGCATTAAGCAGAACTAAATTAAAATGTTTCATTTCTACATTTCCAAAGGCCTTTCTTCTAAAATTTTCCAAGAAAGGAGAAGACCAGGGCACAAATAAGAATGTACAGTAAATTGAAGGTTCAGCCTCTGGGCCCAGGGCTCAATGTTTTCCAGTCCCAGATGGAATAGTGCAATATAGTAGTTCTATGTCCCCTGCTGTCCCTAATGAAAAGATGCCTCTTTTGTGGTAAAAAAAAAAAAAAAAACGAAAAAACAAAAACTTAGCGCTAGTGATGTGTGACAGAGTGATGCTGCATGGTGAGTAGACTTCACACCACTGGGAACATGAAAAGGACACTCCCTGGTTTGTGACTATAACCCTTATTTACATAGTCCAGCAGTTTCATTCCATCAGCAAGCCTGTCTTGAGTGCCTACTATAAACCAGGCACTCTGGACACTGAGGCTAGAGCGTGAAAAAGACCAGCTATCTGCCCTTGTGGAGCTTACATTGTAGTGAGAGGTATGGAGAAGGCAGTAGGAAGAGACAAACTGTAACAAAGATATCCAGAATGGAAAACAAAACAAAACATTAGAGAGTGATAAGGGCAATACAGAGAATTATAGCAGGGGTATCACAAGAGAAGTGACAATTCCCCTGATTTTCCAGGAAGAATAGAATTTTGTGGGATGGAGAGGGAGTACATTCCACAGGAAAAGGTGAGGATACACAGGACTAGAGGTGAAAAAGTTCAGTGGGTTCTTGAAATGATGAGTAGTCTGATTTGGCCACCCCCTCAGGGATCACAGGCTTCCCTGGTGGTTCAGATGGTAACAAATCTGCCTGCAATGTGGGAGACCTGGGTTCGATCCCTGGATCAGGAAGATCCCCTGGAGACAGATGGCAACCCACTCCAGTATTCTTGCCTAGAGAATTCCATGACAGAAGAGCCTAGTGGGCTACAGTCCATGGGGTGGCAAAGAGTTAGACATGACTGATCAGCTAACACTACTAATACTCAGGGATCAGAGCCTTGTCATGGCAAAGGGTCTTGCATAACTTAATGAAGCTTTGAACCATACTGTGCAGGGCCCACCCAGGACAAATGGGTCATAGTGAAGAGTTCTGACAAAACGTGCTTCACTGGGGAAGGAAATGGCAACCCATTCCAGTATTCTTGCCTGGAGAACCACATGGATAATATAAAAAGGCAAAAAGATATGACACTGGAAGATGAGCCCCCCAGATAGGAATGTGTCCAAGATGCTACTGGGGGAGGAGCAGAGGGCGATTACTAGCAGCTCTAGTAAGAATGAAGGGACCAGTTGAAAGAAGAAACAATACTCGGTTGTGGATGTGTCTGGTGGTGAAAGCAAAATCTGATGCTCTAAAGAACAATATTGCATAGGAATCTGGAATGTTAGGTAAACTGAATCAAGGTAAACCGGATATGGTCAAGCAGGAGATGGCAAGAGTGAACACTGATATCTTAAATGGATGAAAATCAGAGAATTTAATTCAAATGACTATTGTAACTACTATTGTGGGCAAGAATTCCTTAGAAGAAATGGAGTAGCCCTCACAGTCAACAGTAGAGTCCAAAATACAGTACTTGGGTGAAATCTCAAAAACAGCAGAATAATTTCAGTTCATTTCAAAGGCAAACCAGTCAACATCAGAGTAATCCACGTCTATGCCCCAATCACTAATGCTGAAGAAGCTGAAGTTGACCAGTTCTATGAAGACCTACAAGACCTTCTAGAACTAACACCAAAAAAAGATGTCCTTTTCATCATAGAGAGTTGGAATGCAAAAGTAAGTAGTCCAGAGGTACATGGAATCACAGGCAAGTTTGGCCTTCCAATAAAAAATGAAGCAGGGCAAAGTCTAACAGAGTTTTGTCAAGAGAAAATGCTGGTTACAGCCAAACACTTTTTCAACAACCCAAAAGATGACTCTACACAGGGATATCACCAAATGATCAATACCAAAATTAGATTGATATGTTCTTTGCAGCCAAAGATGGAAAAGCTCTATACAGTCAGTAAAAACAAGACTTGGAGCTGACTGTGGTTCAGATCATCAGCTCCTTATTGCAAAATTCAAGCTTAAATTGAAGAAAGTAGGGAAAACCACTAGACCATCCAGGTATGACCTAAATCAAATTCTTTGTGATTATGCAGTGGAAGTGATGAATAGATTCAATGGATTAGATCTGGTAGAAAGAGTGCCTGAAGAATTATGAGCAGAGATTTGTAGCATTGTACAGGAGGCAGTGACCAAAACCATCCCAAAGAAAAAGAAATTCAAGAAGACAAAGTGGTTGTCTGAGGAGGCTTTGCAAATAACTGAGGAAAGAAGAGAAGCAAAAGGCAAGGGAAAAAGGGAAAGATATACCCAACTGAATGCAGAGTTCCAGAGAGTGGCAAGGGGAGATAAGAAGGCCTGCTTAAATAACCAATGCAAAGAAATAGATGAAAACAATAGACTGGGGAATACTAGAAATCGCTTCAAGAAACTTAAATATATCAAGGGATCATTTCATGCAAAAATGGGCATGATAAAGGACAGAAATGGTAATGACCTAATAGAGGCAGAAAAGATTAAGAAGAGGTGGCCAGAATACACAGAACTGTACAAAAAAAAAGGTCTTAGTGGTCCAGAAAACCACGTTGGTGTGGTCACTCACCTTGAGCTGGACATCCTGGAGTGTAAAGTTAAGTGGGCCTTAGAAAGCATTACTATGACCAAAATTAGTGGAGGTGACGGAAATCCAGCTGAGTTATTTAAAATCCTAAAAGATGATGCTGTTCAAGTGCTGTGTTCACTATGTCAGCAAATTAGGAAAACTTAGCAGTGGCCACAGGACTGAAAAAAATTTTTCATTCCAATCCCAAAGAAGAGCAATGCCAAAGAATGTTGAGACTACCACATGAGTTGTACTCATTTCACATGCTAGCAAGGTTATGCTCAAAATCCTTCAAGCTAGGTTTCAGCAGTTTGTGAACTAAGAACTTCCAGAGGTACAAACTGGATTTTGAAGAGGAGCCAGAGATAAAATTGTCAACATCCATTGGAGCATAGAAAAAGCAAGGGAATTCCCGAAAAACATATATTTCTGCTTCGGTGACTGTGCTAAAGCCTTTGACTGTGTGGATCACAAGAAACTGTGGGAAATTCTCTTAAGAGTTGGGAATACCAGACCACCTTACCTGTGTCTCCTGAGAAACCTGTATACACGTCAAGAAGCAACAGTTAGAACCAGACATGGAACAGCTAGTTCAAAACTGGGAAAGGAGTATATCATGGCTGTATATTGTCACCCTGCTTATTTAACTTATATGCAGAGTACATCATGCAAAATGCTGGGCTGGATGAATCACAAGCTGGAATCAAGATTATTGGGAGAAATATCAACAACCTCAGATATGCAGATGATACCACTCTAATAGCAGAAACTGAAGAGGAACTAAAGAGCCTCTTGATGAGGATGAAACAGAAGAGTAGAAAAGCTGGCTTGAAACTCAACATTCAAAAAACTAAGATCCTGGCATCTGGTCCCATCACTTCATGGCAAATAGATGGGGGGAAAGTGGAAATAGTGACAGAAATTCTTTTCTTCAGCTGCAAAATCCCTGCTGATGATGACTGCATCAATGAATTTAGAAGATACTTGCTCCTTTCAAGAAAAGCTATTGACAAATATACACAGTGTATTAAAAAACAGAGATATCACTTTGCTGATAAGGGTCCACATAGTTGAAGCAGTGGTTTTTCCAGTGATATATATGGATATGAGAGTTGGACCATAAAGAAGGCTGAGCCCCTAAGAATTGATATTTTTGAGTTGTGGTGCTGGAGAAGACTTTTGAGAGTCCATTGGACAGCAAGGAGATCAAACCAGTCAATTCTGAAGGAAATCAACCCTGAATATTCATTGAAAGGACTGATGCTAAAGCTGAAGCTCCAATACTTTGGCCACCTGATGCAAAGAGCCGATTCATTGGAAAAGACCCTGATGCTAGGAAGGACTGAAGGCAAAAGGAGAAGGGGTCAGTGGTAGATGAGATGGTTAGATAGCATTACTGACTCAATGGACATGAATTTGTACAAACTTCAGGAGATAGTGGAAGACAGAGGTAGCCTGGCATGCTGCAGTCCATGGGGTTGTAAAGAGTCAGACGTGACTTAGCGACTAACAACAACAACTGATTTGGCCACAGTTTAGTTTAATATAGGGAAATAGAGCTAAAAACTAAAAAGGTCTCTTGGGACCCCAGTTGGACCCTGACTGTCATTTAGGAATTTGGGATAGCGAAAAAGTTTTGAAAGTTTAGAACAGGAAGGAGACGAGATAGGGCTCAATTCCCGCCCCTGAGAAGGCACCATCTAACCCACAGCATTGTCCTTGAGAGACTCAGAACAAAAACCAGCACATCTCATGGGTTGGTCTGCATGTCCTCTAGCAATTTCTTGATAAAATTGCACTGTTTTGGATGTTTTGCTACTTGACGGACTATCCTATTGGAAAGACAAAGAGAGTAGTCCCATAAAACATTGCTCCGTGATTGGCAGTGGTAGCAGGAGTTCTTAGATGTTAACAATGAAGTCTGACTATAATTGGACATAATCTGCCTGTTGAATCTCCTTTGAGTCAAACAAATCTTTGAGTACAGTGACAGCTCATCGATTTCTTTTGAGCTCTTCTAAAAATATGCTTATCAATTTAATTACTTTAATAAGCATAGGATTATGGAAACAGAAAAACATCACAATGCAAGAGATATTGGTAAAATTGAGTTTCTGATTGAGTGAAGTCTTCTGACTATAGAAGTAAATTCTATCTCAATTATGTATGATAGATTCCTTAGATTATGTAATTTCATTGGCTTAAGATCCTTCCTTTTTTTTTTTGGTCTCAGTATTAAAGTTCAAAAATGGCTACTTAACCTGATACTTTTCTATATTCCCCTCATGGGTATTTCTAACAGTGAATTAAGTCTCTCTATTATCTCATTTTTATAAGAAAGTGTGAGATTGCCTAATTCTAGGTAACTAAACTTTCTTTTCCAGTATGACACTTGGTATCTTAATTGTCCTTCCAGTTTGTACTGCATAGGTCAAAAATGGGTGAGCTCTATGAAATCTATTAGTTGTGGATCTTTGTGATGTGATGAGCTGTTGCCTGTAATAGGACCAGTTATGAAGTGCATCCTCAGTATTCTTTCTTTTCTTCCTTTCTTCCTCCTTCCTTCCTCTTTTCTCTTCCCTTCCCTTCTCTTCCCCTCCTTCCTCTCTTCCTCTGTCCCTCCTTCTCCTCCTCCTCTCTCTCTTCCATCTTCCCCACCCTCTTCGCTCCTCCCTCCCCCTCCCTTCCTTCCTTCTCTCTCTCTCTCTCTGTCTTTCTTTCTTGTTGCAATGGCTGCAATAACCTCCTGACAGTTAAGAGAACAGAATTGTATGTAAAGATGGGCATGGCTTTCATCAGGGCTTTCATCACCGAAAACTATCCAGTTATGAACAATTTAAACCTACCTGAAAATGTTTCTGGACACATATTTACAAAAATCCACATTTTTGGCAGAAGTGTTTCATTAAGTATTAATGATACCATATTTAAAGCATGAAGATCCTCATAGATATCATTTTAATATCTTTAGTCAATGCTATAGTGCAAAGCGCAAATGGAAGGGTCAGTAATTCCACACTCACTATTCCTGACAGAGGATTTTACCTGAGATATACAATTATCTGACATAACTGTAGTCATTTGGCATGTTAACTTCAGTTGCTTTAATTTTTCATTTTGTGTTGGTGTAGACCCAGATATGTGTTCAGGTTATAGCTGTGGTTCACAAACCCAATTGAACTTTAAAATCACCTGGAGGCTTTTAAAAACATGTCGGCACTTGGGCCCTACCCTGAAAGGTTGAGATTTTATTGGTCTGGCTGCAGGGCCACAACAGTTCCACGAGTTCAGGGAGAGCCACTGACCAAGAACACCATTGTGCTCCACGTTGATAGGTGCCTGCTCTACTTGTGGAGACTTGGGGCCTAGAGAGAGGGCTGGAGAACACTGGCTCCAGAAGCCACCCGGAGGTTCCGATATGCAGCCGGACTTGAGAACCATTTTGAAGTAAAGCATAGCCTAGGCCTTAAGAGCATGGAGCTCTTAGGAGCCATGTAGAAATGGATTCAAAATCTTGCTTTTCTCTCTAGCTGTGTGACCTTAAGAAAGTCATTTCACCTCTTGAAACTTCAACTTCTTCATAAATAAAATGGTGATAATGATACCATCGCATGAGAGTATATGGAAAAAAATAAAGACAATCCAAGAGCAATGCTTGACACAAAGTTAACTCTCAAGAAGCCACTGTTACTATTTCAGTTATTACAGCATAATCTCTGTATTAGTCCAGACTCCTGCAGTGCTGAGTGACAGAAATCCAACTCCGAAGACCTGAGACAGAAATGGAGACTCAGCACACCACAGGAAGAGGAGGGCTGGATCTGGTCTCACGGACTCAGGCCTTTGGATGCTCTTAGCACTTGCATCCTCTCTCTGGTGCTTATTCCACCTTCTTTCATGCTGCCTTCATTCTCTCAAGCCAACTGTCTCCGTAGGTGCTAATCTATGACCTTAGGCAGCTTAAAGCTCAAAGGCTTCGATCTTTACAGCCTTTTTAGCACAAAGAGTCTAGTAACTCATCACCTCCAACTCAGCTGGGAAAATCACAGTGGCCCAGCCTGGCCCCTTTGCTCATCCCTGTGGCCAAGATGCACCATCCTTAAAGTGGGGAGAATCAGTGATGTGCAGGTAGACAAACACAGAAACCACCTGTATTTTCACTGTTAAGACCTGATTCAAAATATGTAAAACACAGAAAACCTCTGCTATCTAAGATCTATTAGCAGATAGAAGGACAACAATGAAGTCCCAGAAGCAATTAAAAAAAAAAAAATATATATATATATATATATATATAAATATATCCTGAATTTATAACACCTAATCTCTCAGCTCTTCATGACAGAAGATGAGTTTAGGGCAAAAAAAAGCATCCCTTCACCTTTTCTGGCTCAGCTTACCTGAGACACTCAGGTAACCAGGTAGATGCAAAACTGGATAAACTGATACCTCACTCCCAGCAACCCACGTGATCTAACACCGGAAGTGCTCTCTGCCGCCATTGCCACCCCCACGGTCTCACCTTCCTTCCACAAATGGGAAAACTTAGCAGACTTATTTATAGGAACGCAAATGCTACAAATGCTGTCAGTATTTATCCAAGAAGAAGGCAATGAGGAAGAATGTCCCAAAAGACGCAGCCATACTCTCTTAACGTTTGCATTGTTCTAACCACTTATCTAACATTTGTGTTAGAGAGGTAGCAAGTGTCGTAGAAGAGCAAACAGGCTTCGTAGCTTTTCATCTCTGTACCTTTGACAAGTCATTTAACTTCTGTGAGCTTCAGATTCCTGATCTGCGAGGTGAGGGCAATAATACTGCACAGGACTATTGTGAGAATGAAATGCTTTTGATAAGTGATGATGTATTTGAAAGTCAATTACACTCTACACAGTTGATCTTCAATAAGTGGTTTCAGTGTTTGGGGGCTAGTTTTATACTTTAAAGAATTACTGTAGAGGCCTTGCTGTGAACATGCTCTTATGTGTTTAGACCCCGGAGAGAGGATGACCTGAATATTATAGGAAATATTGCAAAAGATGCATGAGTTTTATTGGTATTCACTGACCTTGGGGTTTTAGCATGCTTACTTTGTGGTTGCGCAAATGAGGGATGAAAACTGCTGACATTCACCGCAAGCGACCCTGGTACTTGACTGGTTCAACAGCATTATCTAGGAAAGCACCTGACTCCCTTCATTACAACATGGTGAACGCTGTGGAGAAGGAAGCAAAGAAGGAAAAAGCCACATGTTAATACCGTTAGTAGCTCTTCTATGTCAAATGATACTTCTGGGATTTTGAGGCCTCTTTAATGTTTCTATTCAGCCAAAGTAAATTGATTATGGGTTGATAAAAGTTGGTGGGAGGATTATATAAGTGAGTGTGTAAAAGCCAACTGGCTCATGGCCAAGGACACAGATGGCACTCTGACTCTCTTGGGCAACATCGAGTTCTGGATTCTGTACTGTGAACAGAGTAGGTATCCTCTGCTGGCAAGGAGCCTCATCACAGACAATTGATATTCAGATAGTATGCAGCAAAAAATATATACAGTGTGCATCTTCTCTGACCTAAAAAATGGGAGAATTACATTTCTAAGCTTCTAGTGTTGACTTCTTAACCTAAAGCCCATATTTTTCCAGAAGTGAAAATTGCTTTTGATAATAAAACAGAGGTGTTTTAAATGAAAGAGAACTGAGATTACATCTACCTTTTAGGAGCAAGAGATTAAATAGCACAGAATTGCCTATATCAAACAAATATGAATAAAGGTCAGCTATGGATTTTAAATTGTTCAGAAGAACGGTACTTCAACATCACTAAAACTTAGGGAGCAAATTGATGAGGATATCTCGGCCATGAAGAGATGTATTTTCTTAATATTTTTTACCGTCTGGTCTTGGTACAATTTTATCTCAATTTCTGCTAATACAACCATATAAATGCCTGATTTATACAGCTTAGGTATCCCATGGCAACATGAGCTTGCGCTTCTGTCTTTCATTTCCTTCCTATCCCTCCCCTTCTTTTCTTCTTGAGAGTGGCCAGAAGACGGTTCCTATTTTCAACTGTTGAATCTGTTTATGAAAACTGGAACTAAGCAGTTTAGCACAATTAAGCAGGGTGCCTCATTCATCAAACCTTCATTTTTCTAAGACTCTCAGCCTATCAGTCACCAAAAAAGCATTTGTTAAGTGGAAGCTGTATTTCTAGTCTGCTGGCATGCCACATCTGTTGACGATTACGGGGGCACACACGGTGCCGTTCATGTCACGGCATGTGCTTCCCTGCGCCTCGGGTCATGGGCCCTCAGGGACATTTACAAGTGTGTGCTTTTTAACTGTCCTGGAACTAAAGGGTTTAATTTTGCATGATAACATGTTTATGTGTCTTGTAAAGGAACTAATCATTCCCTTTTGCTTTCCCTTATTATGGGGTATGTGTGTGTGCGTGTGTGTGTGTGTATGTGTATCTGCACCAAAAAAGAACCATGCCATATAATAAGTATAAAGACCTTTTTCTACATAACCACCCACTTTTCTTGTATACTGCTTCTTTTATTTTTTTATTTATTCTTTTGTTAAATAGCACATTTCCTGGCTTTTCTTGGATTTTATCTGTTCTTTGAATACTACATAATTCTTATTTCATTTATATTCTTAGTCAAGATTTGGATCAAATTTTTCAATATGTGATCCATGTGATTAGAAATCACTGGGATTCCCCTGGAGTTATGTTTTCTTTCTTTCGGACCTCTAATTGACCTGAGAGCATATGGCCTTTCTCATTCTATAAACTGTATTATTCAAGAAGTATCTAGAACCTAGAAAAGTGAAGCTGAATTTACAAGTCATCCATCTAGGTATTTTATCTCTCTAAGTCTAGCACCTGGAATATTTGGCAAAGTCCAAAGTATTGACCTTTATTCCTGCTTTCACTCAACTATTTAGCATTGGGTATGCATGACTATAGGAATACTAATTTTGTTTTCATTTAAGACATAGGTACTTTTGGACATTGTACCTCTTATTAATATTATGAGCAATAAAATGAATTAGAGTAGAAGAGCTACCTCAAAGAGTTATTTAATGGCTGAAAGAGAATTAGAAGAGAAAGAAGTTCAGACTGAGATTAAAGCCAGTGGTAATTTCATCCATGGTGGATAACAGTGTTTCTTAATTTTTAAATATTAAGTATGTTGTAATGCTTAACTATCCCTAATATCTAAATGAATTACCACCATATTGGAGAAGGGTGGAAGTGACCCACAGATACTTTAGTGCTTGTTGAAGAGGAACAGCTCAAGGAGTTTCGAGAATTCTACAGAAGAGAGAAAGCTGTTACATCCAAGTTACCACATCTTTCAAGTGGGGAAAACAGGATGCACAAGCATGCCTCTTCTCTAGCATTAAATTTTGCACCGGTTTGCTATTAAACACAAGGATTTGTGAAGGAAGCAATTCTAATTGCTTGGCACTTCAAAAACTTGTTCTGCTGTTCAGTGGGTTAGAAACAGTTTGAAAGTTTGATTGCATTATAAGTCATGCAAATTTACCTGTGATTTTTGCTGTACACCTAAATAATGTATTATTCAAATGCAACTATAGAATTCTCAGAGGGGAAAAGGAAGCTAATATTTATTGAAGATCTGCAAGATATTACATTCATTGTTTTATCTTCTCCTCTTAATATCCATGAGAAGATACTGCTGTTTCTGTTCTACAGATGAGGAAACAAGCCAGGACTGCCTAGGAGCATTCCCCTGACTGGTATGAGGTGTAGCACGATCTGACATCAGCTCTGCATGACTGCAAAGCCTGTTTCCTTCTCTGCTGTTTTTGCATCCCTGGGATATTGTTGAAAACAGCAGAGTGGCAGCTTCTTAGTTCACTTAGGGTTTGCAAGCAGTGCAGCCTGACTTGCCAAAGACACACACGCAGCTTCTAACCTACAAATCAACTTGAGGCTTGATTGATCTGGATTTGAGTCTAAATTATCCCATAGATCAAATAATGCTGCATCCAGTCTCTAGTTTCTACTTTGTAGCCAGCTTAAAATGTCTCAAGACTCACGTTGTCCCAGGGAACACGAAGAATGTCATCTTATGTTAAGTATATGCTGTGCTGTCTCATATTCATTAAATGTATGGCACCTAAATTAAGAATCCTTCAGGTTGGTTCTTGAACTGGTATGGGAAGACCCCATTTTGAGATGTTTCTACACAAAAAGAAAGCTACCACTGTGTATTGTTTCCAGCCCTCTTAACTATTATCCCCAAACATAAGAGGAACCTAGTTTCTTATGGAAGCTTTTATGGAAGCTTCTTATGGAAGCTTTTAATGAACCTCATTACTTGACAATTAGTCAAATGTCTTAAATACGGCATTCCTTCATTCTTTATTTTTCCGCTTATGGTTATATGTTAAAGCTCTTTGGCTGGTGTTTGCCCCCCAGGTGGTGGTAAATGACCATGACTGCTAACAGGCACAGGCGCGTGCTAACAACTGCCTCATACATATTCAACAGGGGCGCTCTGTGTGAAGGGCTGGGAAATTAGGTAACTTGCCAAGTCTTTCCACATCTAATATCTATGATAATGGCTGCAAATTACATAGGACAGAAGGAATGGCCTTGCACTGTGAAAGAATGAGAGGGAATCAAGATAGCCTCTGGCCCCTGGCTTGGGCAGGCAGCTGCCTCCGGAGTCCACCTCTCCTGGCCCAGAGAGCTGAGGTCACCCTCAGCCTAACGAGCTTTCAGCCCTGCCTAACGAACAGTCCTTTCTCAGCAAGTCCTCACCACCCCGCAAAGTAGCAGGCTCTTCTCTTTATTTTAATCTTTTGTTATAATGGTAATTAGCATTACATCTTGAATAGTAAATTAAGAAATCCAAAACAGAATTTTAAATTTTAAAAGCTTTTCCTCTAGGAATCCAGTTGCATTAATTTTGTGGACGGGAGGTAAGCTAAATTGGCCAAGTTTGTGCATTCATTACCTCATTCTAATCCTCAGCATCACAAATGCAAAAGGCTGTCATTAAATTTGAGAACTGACAAGAACTGGGATTTCTCAATATCAGTGTTGAAAGATTAATTTGAAAAGATCTCACTAAAAAACACAAAAGGTTATTGCTAACATGGGATATTTTATATTCATAGTCTGTAGCTGGTTTTAAAAATACCTATTTGCAGAACCTGATTGAGAAAGAAGTTATACATTTAGAGCACTTTATCAAATTTTAAATTGAAATAGTTATTATTTTGTTCTGGTGAGATGCAATCACAGTTTATAAGATAATATCAGAAGTTTCTTTTCTCATCAAAGTATATTTGACTTCCAGTTATTAAACATTTTACATCCAAACAGAAGTTAAAGAGAGAAAAAGGAAGAAAATTACCTTTTTTTTCACCTATTTTCTTCACACTATGGTTTTAAAAGAGAAAGTACTTAGTTCTTTAATAATATTTCATACTTTGTGTTTGCCCTAAAATTACTGATGGCAAAAAGGAAATAGTAGTGATGAAAGGAGTGGTAATAAATTTCAGGTAAGTATAGTTAATTTTCACCCAACTATTTGCCAAGCTGAAATTAGGGTAAAAAATGTAAATATTTCGCCTTTGATCAATGGAATTTTAATTTTATAAGTGGCTATATACCTTGATGTATACATCTGTAGCACATTTTAAACATCTGTGTTCAAGATGACCATTTGGGAAAAGGAAGCTAAAAGGCTCATTGACTTCACTTAATACCTGTTTTCTGGTTCTGTATACTGCATTCAGATCCCAAATGAAACTTTTATAAAGAGAAATTTTATACAAGTTGATTACCTTAGTTTAAACTGTTACCTAGAATGGCATTTTAAAAACCAGAATGTGATTTTGCTGTGAGTTTTTAAATGTTATACAGTTGTTGAAGAACTGAAACTTAACTGGTTTCAGCCATGAAAATGAGAATAATTGAGACTGAAATGCTAGACAGGCTGATGATGGTCTCAGCTCTGTTAACACAGGCCCCTCACTCCCTTGTGTTGCTTTTATTAGTCAGGAGAGATCTCTGCTTTCAGACCTAGGGCTTGGTTTCAAAAATGCTGCTTTAGGGTAACAGAGTGGTTTGTCGCATTATTTTCATCACACTTGATTACTTTTAGCCATAGATAGCTTAAAAAACTTGATTAAAACTAACTACATATACAGGAAGAAAATAAATAGGTTGCCTAAAGCATAGCTATAAAAAATATAAAGTCCAAGCTATGCTTGAAATAACTTTTATAGGTGAGCCTTCTATTAAAAAATATAATAATCTACAATGTTGCACTCCTAAGATTCCTAGGCAGCTATTGCTAATAAGAAAATTACATTGCTTCTGCCTCCCCTTGCTGTACATTTGCTTCTTTCCTAAAAGCACAGGCCTGGAAGCAATTTTAATGATCCAGAATATATCCTAAGGCCCCATTTCAATCAAGACCAGACCTAAAGCCGCAGATTCTGCTAACATCAAAATAGCCGCTAGTTCTTGCTATTAATACAGGGATTACCTGCCTGCCCCATGAGTATAAGAACAGCAGTTTTGTTGTAAGAGGATCTGAAAACCCTCTGGATCCCTTTATGCTGGAGATCTCTTTATTTTGTAGTCAATAAAAACTAAGAGGGCCCCTTCTGACATTTTTGTTTGGTGACTCCTGAATTAAACATTTGCCACTTTTTCCTTTTCAGCACTATTCCTAACAAGTAGAGGATAGGGGTTCGAGGTGTTGATCCTTTAACTTTGAGTGGTTTTTGCAAACACGTGCTTACCCTGCACCAGTAATATTCAAACAGTGCAACTAGGAAGCTCTCGGAAAGCTTACTGAAAGTGCATATTCCTGAGTGTCATGTCTGAAACACAATTGTAAGTCTGTGGTGGGACCTGGAATCTTCATTTTTCTCAAGTTCTCCTGATGATTAATAAGTAGAACATAGGCTGTCTGGGAACCATCCTTTGATGAAGAAGATGGTTTCTGACTTTTTGCTCACACATCCAGAACTAGCAAGTATCTGCTGTAGCCACCTGAGGATTAGGTGACCTAGGCAGTGTTTTCCTGGGTTTATTGACATCATCAGGTTCAGTACCAAAGGCTACTTTGCTGAAAGCAATTTAGTGGCTACTGCGAGTGCCCTGGTGTGGGAGGACCTGGGTGAGTTCCAGGGCCCTGTTGATGAAGCTTTGGCAGTGTTGAGCGAGTTATTATCATGACTCAGTTTTCTAGTGATGAGTGGAGATAATTACCTTTGCCTCCTACCTATCTCATACCAAGGCTCTGACAAATGTTGAAGCACAACTTGTGAAAAGAAGCTAATGCCTATGTGCTGGTGCAGTTACATAAGTAACAGATTTCCAGAAACCAAACACCTGTGGAAAACCTATCCTTTTTCCTTATGTTTTATAATATTGTCCCTCAGTTTTAGATGATGGTTTGTAAAACTACTTCCGCAGAGACTTTGCCCATAACTTTCAACGTTTCCCTTCGTCCTGTCTCAATTCATTTCTATAAAGGTATTGAGATGCCAGATTATGTGTCACGTTTCTAAACCACCCTCTGACTGGTGCCCTTGGAAATTTTACATTTCCCATGCTCAGAAGCTAGGAAGTCAACCATATTTGACTCACCAAAAATAGCAAACAGCTGCTGAGCTAGCCTGAGCCAGTGTGTGATAAAAAGTCAGGTGAAACCACAAAGCCTTCCCAATCACAAGTCAGTGTGTGGGTGCCTGTGTATAGGACTTCATGCAAAAGAGACGGGGCCGAGTGAGGGAAAGCTCTCGAGTGGCTCTTTGGAATTGGAATTTTTGCAAGGAAGCCTCCTTGCGTCCTCACTAGAGGAGCCTCTCTCGTTTTACCCACTTCTTCCTTTCCAGACACTGTGTGAACTTCACTTCAGAGCAATGTGCTGCGAGAGTTCTGTCACGTCTGCTTTGTCGACCCAGGGAGATGCCTGTGATGGAACCAGGCGAGTTTAACACTCGTTGCAATGAGGGAGGGCACATCCCATGAGGACCCTTGAGGCATCTCAGTCAAAGGATGTTAGAAAGGACTTGGGAGATTCAGGGTTTGGTGAGGAGAGGGTTTGGGAAGGTCCAAGGAAGTTTGAGTAAACTCTGGGAGTTGGTGCTGGACTGGGAGGCCTGGCATGCTGCAGTCCGTGGGGTCGTAAAGAGTCGGACACGACTGAGCGACTGAACTAAACTGAACTGAAGGAAGCAGGGCTTTCCTCTAACTTGGTTGCCTTCTGGAAGAGTGACGGTTCAATGACTGGGTATCTTCAGTCTCTTGTTGGAAGCAGACCAAATGCAGACTAACATGAGTAAAGAAGGAACAGTCACTCATATTACTCAGAAAAGGGGATGTTTAGTATTTTGTGGCTTGCACAGTAACTTTGTTCTGGTCTGGACTTACATAGAACAATGAAGTGGCTTGTTTTTGACTCATTTTGTCAGTCACAGAATGGTCTTTCTGACGCTGGTGTTCTGTGAGGTTCTTGATGTGTCCAGCGGGAGAAGGAGATGGCCTGGCTTCTAACAGCCCTGCCACCTACCTGTGAGTGTCACATCAGTTTCTGAATGTCAGGGGCTACTTTCTCCTTGTTCTGATCAAATGTCCTTGTAGTATAAAAGTCAGTTTTAGAGCAGCATGATTTATTTTGTTGTGAATGTTTCAAGTTCTCTTTGTAGATATTGGGGTTTTTTTTTTTAATTAATCTTCAGCTTTGCCATTGTTTATGATTGGTTTATCTGATCTCAAGTTGTCTGCCCCTACCATTTAGGAACTTAGGCATTAGGGATACTGAGGGACTGAGTGAGGAGAGGTTCCTCCCCATGAAGCAGTAGATCAGTAGGAAAATGATAAGGAGGGGCAAGGAGAGAGACAATTGAGGCCAAAGTCTACTCAAGCTTGGCACAGATGAATGGACAGATGGGTGGGTGGATGGAAAATACCAAGTCCATCTGAACTCCTTGCCACCCAGACAAGTTGCAGTTATCCTAAATACCTCTAGAACCAATAACCAACAAAGCATATGATTCCTCCCATTTTATTACTTGTTTATGTGTGTATACATATCTATACATACATATTCCACCTGGCATTGACACATAATACTGAAATTATGGGCTTCTAAAATTGTGGGAAAAAGCAACTAATGTTTCAGGAGATTTTCTTAACTAAGGGGAACATAAGTATGATGAAGACTCAGTAAAAAACTATTTGCAACGTCTCCCGCATGGCAGGCAGATTCTTTAACCAGCTGAGCCAGAAGGGAATCCCAAGAATACTGGAGTGGGTAGCCTATCCCTTTTCCAGCAGATCTTCATGACCCAGGAATCAAACTGGGGTCTCCTGCATTGCAGGCAGATTCTTTGCCATCTGAGCTATCAGGGAAGCCCGTTTTAATTCCCGTTGCCTTTGAAATCTGTCAGAAGTCTCTTGCTGACTGTGGTTATCATCAGCATCATACAGTTTGAAGCCTATGAAATGTTCATTTTCATACAAACATAGTAGAGAGTCAGGGTGTGAGGGATGCATTCCTTTCCAAAAGACACTTCTGTGGAAACACTCGGTGGAGAGGCATCCTTCCTCTAGAGATGTGGGAAAGGACCCAGTGGGGCCAGGTGAGTGGTATAGACGACTACAGAGGCTGAACGCTCACTCAGTGTTTAGGACCCTGGCCACAGGACAGTGGTCCCTCTTCTTTTCTGGATTCTTTGTAAGGAGTAACCTACTGAGAGGTTAAACCAGCAATCAGAATTTGAAATCTCTAAGGGAAACAAATGGCCTGTGATTTCTTTTCCTTCCACTTCAAAGCCTTGTCATAGCCAATATCTAGAGCCTGTGACATCATAAGGCCTGAGGCTTTATAAATAAAGGTAGGGAATGCCCTTGGTAAGCTCCTCCTTCTACTCTTGTTGGAGTATGTGAAAATCTCCTTGCTCTTCTTTTTTTTTTTTTTTTCTCTCTTGTTTCAAATTGAGCATTCCACAAAGAACAAAATTCTTCTCTGATAACTCTTATAAAACATTTTGTGCTTGGCTCTCCAAGGATTAAGAATTGGACACATAATTCTCCATTCATTTCTCAAGTGTCAAGAGAAAATGGAGTTTGAAGGCTCCAGTTCCCTCGAAGGTTACCCTGTCTATCTAGATGAATTAGTATTCAGCACAGCTTTGGGAAAATCTCAGATGATTTGCAGGTTTGCAAATTGTTCTGACTCATAATGAAATCTTGGGCTGAGGAAACCACTAAACAGTTCATGGGCATGAGCTTTTCTCCGGATGTCTGGACACCCTGGATCAATTCCTTCGTGTGCCTTCTTTGCCTCTGAACAACCAAGGGCTGCTTGAGAAAGTCACGTACACACTAACTTGGTGCCCCTGCAGACTCAAGGCCTCCGACCTTACCTGAACCCTTGATGAGGCCTCATACTTCGGCAGTATGTCCTCAGTCACTTCCTCCCCCAAACCATCTCCACTGACATTCTCCTGCACTGCATTTGCTTCCTCTCTCAGCAAAGAGCCATCCAATATCCATCCTTTCTCATTCTCCCTTTTGGATACGGTAGGGTATGTGTCTCTCTTCTTATCTTGGGCTACTTTCTGGGTCCTGTATCCTTGTATGCCCTCAAGCACCTCAAACTGAAAATTAGAGTTTCTATTTGGAAGCTTTGGCTTCCCAGGTGGCTCAGTGATAAAGAATTCTCCTGCCAAGCTGGAGTCGCAGGTTCAATCCCTGGGTCGGGAAGGTCCTCTGAAGGGTGGCATAGCAACCCACTCCAGTATTCTTGCCTGGAGAATCCCATGGACAGAGGAGTCTGGCGGGCTGCAATCCATGGGGTCTCAGAGAGTCAGACATGATTAGCAACTAAACAACAACAGCAAATTCTATAGCCTCAGTCCTCTTTCTTCCCTGAAAGGTTTCCCTTCAAAATATAAAATATTCTCAAGGCTTTAGCATTAAGAAAAAAAAAAAAAACATGTTTACATGACTCCATGACCTTCCAGCTCTTTCTTTTCTTTGCATCCCCGCTCATGTCCTCCCGTTCATTCCTTTTCACACTACAGACTGAGTTCCACCTGAAGCAGTCCACCAAGAGTGCCCTTCCCAGGACTCAAAGATCTTCCTTTTGCCCAAATCAAATGGGCCCATGTTAGTCCTTTTTAAACTTGATTCTTCTGAAGCATCGGCACTGTCAAACCCCTGTCCACATCTTGCAGCTCTTTACTGCCTTAGCTTCTTTGCACTTCTCTTCCCCAGTTTTGCACCTCCTTTTCCCTCTTCGTTTTCAAGTTTCTCTCCTTGCACTGGCTTCTTCAGTGTTAGTTTGTATAAGGTATCATGCTTAAACTCTTATTCAACTCACTGTTCCTAGAAGATAACTCCATAGACCCCCAGATCTGTATCTCCTGGTGCTGAGACCCATGTAGCCTCTGTCACCACGTGGGTGCCCTGTGTTCTTAGTCATTCAGTCGTGTCCAACTCTTTGCGACCCCATGGGGTGTAGCCCACCAAGCTCCTCTGTCCTTGGGGATTCTCCAGGCAAGAATACTGGAGTGGGTTGCCATGCCCTTCTCCAGGGGATCTTCTCAAACCAGGGATCAGACCCAGGTCCCCCGCGTTGGCAGATGGAGTCTTTTTTTTTTTTTTTTTTTTTCATTTATTTGTATTAGTTGGAGGCTAATTACTTTGCAATATTGTAGTGGTTTTTTTTTTTTTTTTACATGAATCAGCCATGGATTTACATGTGTTCCCCATCCCGATCCCATCTGAGCCACCTGGGAAGCCTTTCAGTGCCCTGTAGGTTCTTAACTCCACATGTCGGAAGCTGAACTTTTCTCACTCTCACCGCAGCCCATCTCCAGGAAGAGCAGAGAGTCATTCTAGTCACTCAGACCTGCAGGCTTTGTACTGACGTGGCCCTCTCTTCCCCAGTCAGCCCTGTCCATTCAGTCAGTCCCAGAGATACACCAGTTCCACCTTCTAAATGTAGCCTCTTCTCTGTTTATTGTGCTTTGAGTTACAGCACTCAAATTCCTTATTACCACATTGTTTCTACCTGTTTTCCTAAAATGTCGCTTCCCATTGCTTTCTAGGCAAACTCTAGAGCAAGACGTATAAGGTCTTTCATGACCTGACACCGGTCAAATTCTCTAGCCTGGGCTCTTACCAGTTTTTCGTGTGGACCTCCACTCTGGCCATAATATCCTGCTCAAAGTTCCTTAAGTGAAGTCGCTCAGTCGTGTCCAACTCTTTGCGACCCCATGTGCTGTAGCCTACCAGGCTCCTCCATCCGTGGAATTTTCTAGGCAAGGTACTGGCGTGGGTGGCCATTTCCTTCTTCAGGGGTTCTTCCCAACCCAGGGATCGAACCCAAGTCTTCCACATTGCAGGCATTGAGCCACCTGGGAAGCCCACAGAGTTCCTTAAAAGCACTAAATTATTTCACAATTTCTCCTTGTATATACTGCTTCTTCTTCTGTCTTCCTTTCTAATCCTCTCAGCTAATTTCTAATTTTAGGCTCAGCTCAGATAGCTTCTTTACATGCTCATTCAGGAAATGTTGGCAATTATTATAGTTGCTGCCGTTGTTATTATACCTCCATTTAGTATGTAAGGCTGTTTGGTGCCCCTCCTGTGTATTCTTTTCATAGTAAACCTGCAACACAGCATTAATCATACTATTATATGTACGTTGTAATCAGCTACTTGTTTTCCTCACCACCTACTTCTGAACTTCAAGCATCTCACTTTACTCATCCATTTTACTTTATTTTACTCACTCACACTACCTACCTGGACCCTAAAGGCATTTGAGTTTGCTATCCCTGTTTAAAATAACAAAGACCATCCATAGTTTTCTAGTGAAATTCTTGTGATGCTGATAATGATTACATTTATTGAGTTCTTACTATATGCTAGGCACTTTCTAAGTGTTTTATGTATATTGTTAATTTCATTTTATGGGTGAAGGAGCTTAAGATGAGAGAAGAAAGTACCTTAGCCAAATGATACAATTTGTAAATAGTGAAGCTGGGATTTGAACACATGGAATGGTAGTCCAGAGCCCAAAAGAGAGGAGAAATATCTCCCATGTCCTGATACTAACCTTAGTCCATCCTATTACTCTGTGAGAGAGAAAGCCTGGAAACTCAACTCAAATGTTCATTATATATCCAATTTCTAATTGAATCATTAGGTTGGTGCAAAAGTAATTGCAGTTTTGCATTGTTGAAGTTAGCTGTTTGATATCAGGATCCTTCCTTAAATAAATGTGGCTATGTTATACATCATTTTAATGCGCATTTCTCGCCTTATGTTTTCTGCTAATGGCTTCTCACTTGCTGTTTATTTTATATTTATTTTTAGTCTAGGGAAATGATGTTAGAAAAAAGGCAGTTTCAAGAGATTTTCTTGCTCAAATTCAAAATGGGTGGTAAAGCAGTAGAGACAACTCAACATCAACAATGCATTTGGCCCAGGAACTGCTAACAAACGTGCCGTGGTGGTTCAAGAAGTTTTGCAAAGGAGATGCGAGCCTTGAAGGTGAGGAGCACAGTGGCCAGCCAGCAGAAGTTGACAACGACCAGCTGAGAGCAATCATCGACATTGATCTTACAACTACACAAGAAGTTGACGAAGAACTCAGTGTTGACCATTCTACAGTCATTAGGCATTTGAAGCAAATAGGAAAAGTGAAAATCTCTGTAAGTGGGTGTCTCATGAACTAACTGCAAATCAAAAAAAAAAAAAAATCATCATTTTGAAGTGTTGTCTTCTCTTATTCTACACAACAACAATGAACAATTTCTTGATCGGATTCTGACGTGCGACCAAAAGTAGATTTTATAAAGCTGCCAGTGATGACCAGCTCAGTGGTTTGGAGTGCAGAAGAAGCTCAAAGCACTTCCCAAAGCCAAACTTGCACCAAAAAGAGGGTCATAGTCACTGTTTGGTGGTCTGCTGCTGGTCTGATCCGCTGCAGCTTTCTGAATCCTGGTGAAACCATTACATCTGAGAAGTACGCTCAAGAAATTGATGAGATGCACCAGAAACTGCAACACCTGCATCCAGACTTGGTCAACAGAAAAGGCCCAGTTTTTCTCCATGACTACGCTGGACTGCACGTCACACCGCCAATGCTTCAAAAGTTGAATGAATTGGGCTACCAAGTTCTGCCTCATCAGCCATATTCACCTGACCTCTTGCCAACTGACTACCACCTCTTAAAGCATCTCAATAACATTTTGCAAGGAAAATGCTTCCACAACCAGCAGGAGGTAGAAAATGCTTCCCAAGCATTCACTGAATCTTGAAGCATGGATTTTTACATTACAAGAATGCACAAACTTATTTCTCATTGGCAAAAATGTGTTTATTGTAATGGTTCCTATTTTGATTAATAAAGATGTGTTTGAGTCTAGTTATAATGATTTAAAATTCAGGATCCAAAACTGCAATTATTGTCACACCAACAAAATAGGTCTTTGAATAAAATATACTTCTCTCAAGTTTATCACCTAGACATGTAAATAATATACAGCCATACCACAACAACTAGGAAAAATATTATAAATGGTAGAACTTACAAATGATATGAAAATTAAGTAATGAGAAAGCTTAAACCTGGTTGAGGAAAACTCAGGAGAGCCTTTTTTTTAGAAGAGGTGGCATCTGATATGCTCCTGAAAAGTTGGGTCCTAGTGGGTGAAGATGACCGGGGTGCAGAGTAGATGGCATTTAAAGAGTGGTTGAAGGGAAAAGAACAACCACCTTTTATTACGTGACTTTATGGCAGAGGAGTAAAACAAAAGCAGGAGGCTTCAGCAGTCTTTCTCCCTCCAGAGAAAGGAAGGGTAGAAGACAGTCACTCCTGGTTCAGAACCCCCTGGTCGCTGCCATGCAGGGGTCTCTGGGAGCTAGGAAGTACGCCCCAAAGCTTTAAACTGACGCACACTTCCTTCCCAGAACACAGTGCACTCGCTCATTAGTTGGTCTAAGTGTACCTACTTCCCTGGACAATAAGGGGAGCTTTTTTTTTTAATGGTATCTTAACATCCCAGGAGAGAATTGAGCTATCCCAAGGCCTCAAAACTGAACCTTGTGCTTCTAGTCTTGAAAAGTTGCTGGTTCCTAGAAAGCAGCACAGTAGCCTGGCTCTTCTACTCTGGATTTCTCAGGAGATTGCAAGGATTTTTGCTCAGTGAAACTGATCACTTTTTTGTTTAACACAGAACTATTTTTTTGATGCATTTTCTTGGGGAAAATAGGTAACAGTCATAGGAAACCTGACGCTTTTGTTATTCAGTCACTAAGTCCTGTCTGACTCTGTGACATCATGGACTGCACCACACCAGGCTTCCCTGTCCTTCACCATTTTTCAGAGCTTGCTCAAACTCATGTCCATCGAGTCAGTGATGCCATCCAACCATCTCATCCTCTGCTGTCCCCTTCTCCTCCCACCTTCAATCTTTCCCAGCATCAGGGTCTTTTCCAAGGGGTCAGTTCTTCAAATCAGGTGGCCAAAGTATTGGAGCTTCAGCATCAGCATCAGTCCTTCCAATGAATATTGCTACCTGAAGCCAGTAGCAGTCAGCTCTTTACATGACTACTTGGTGAATATGTCAGCCTTAGACTCACTCCTTTTAATGTATGAATACACAAAGAGTCATTTTGAAATGCCTTGCTTGCTATTTGATGCCTTGCATATGGAAAATGCTTAAGAAGTTGCATTTGTGATTCAGTGTACACATACGCACATGACTGTAATCCCCATTTTCTAGTCCTACCCTCTGTCAGGAACCAGTGGATGCCAGGTCCCTATAACCGACACAGAATTAGGTGGCCTTTTATCAGTCAGAGCTGTAATGCTGGCAGCTACGATAAACAGCCCCAGCTCAGGGACTTAACAAATAAACGCTTTGTTCTTACCCAGGTCACAGTCCAGTGGGGGTGAGTGTTTGGGAGGAGACGCTGTGCACCACCCAGTCTTCAGGTTCTCAGACTCCTCCCCTCTGCTGGCCTCACTGTGACCTCAAACCTTTGAAGTCCTCCACTGAAACCTTTGCATCTATTCAGGGAGAGGGGATGAGGAAGGGAAAGAAGGGGAGAGGGGAGGAAGGAAGGAAGGACTTGAAAGATGACAGGACAGGAGTTTGGAGCCAGGCCCTGGGACTAATACAGTTTTTGGTTTTTTTTTTTTTTTTTTGGCCACACTGCAAGGCTTGTGGGATCTTAGTTCCTCAATCAGGGATCGAACCTACACCCTCTGCAGTGGCAGCACAGCATTTTAACAACTGGACCACTAGAAAAGTTCTGGAAGTAGCACATACCACCTCTGCCCTACATCCCATTGCTCAGAGCAGGTTACATAGCCCTGTCTAGATATAAGGAACCTGGGAAATGTAGCATTCCTGTGTTCAGGAGAGAAATAAAGTGGCTTGGTGAACATGTAGTATTGTCTCTATCACGGTCCTTATCCTCTTCTTCATTCTGGTTATTATGCATATTTTGAAAGTTTCCCAAAGTTGCCTTCCCCCACTCTCAGATATCCATAGGTTGGCGAAGAACATTGGGAATACACAAATAATACAGTCTTCTCAACTTTGCTCTCCCTACTTTTTCCTTGATCATGGTTTTCTGCAGCTGCTTCCGATTTAGTTCATTCAAACACACTGAGGTTCCACCATGAGTCGGCCCCTGTCCTAGGTCACGGTGAGTCCATCACGAACAAGACAGTGTCTGCTCTTAAGATGCTCAGTCTGTTGGGGACCTTACCGTGTCATGTTCTAACATCAACTCCAGAAGGCTTTCTCCAGAGACATTCTCCTTCAAGGACATAGGTCCTTCAGAGAGAAGGCATAGTCCCCTCTCCACATCAGCTCTAGACAACAGCTCTTTACAGAAAGCCTACTTATTCTTCCAGAGGTTCTCTGTTTCAAAAGGTTCAAAACCTTCTACAAACATCCCTAGGATTAATTTTGAGAGATAAGTGTAGGGAGCATAAGCCAGTGCCATACCCCTGCGTATAGCTAAGATTCTGTTTCAACAACTGTGTCCTGAGGCAGGGCACAAATCCACTCTGTTGGCAGGTACAAGGTGAGCTCTCATACCTCTCTGTGTGGCTCCGGATATCCCAGGCTGGCATCACAGGCCTCTGCAGGAAGCTTGCTCTGAGGCAGATAGAAGAGTTGGCAGGACTGCAAGTCCCCCTTCTCATGTGCTCCCATAAGGAAAAAGGGGACTTTACGCAAATCAGTTCCCACAGACAGCCACTGAAGTCTCATGATTCCTCAAGAAAGGCATGGGTGTGGGTGTGTGTGGGTGTCGGTGTGTGTGTGTCTACAAAATTCAGAGGGAAATTTTGTGGAGGAGACTGCCTTAGGCTGTTAAATATAAGCTTAATTTAACACAGCAAGCATCTTTTTAAATCAAGTTTTAAAAACATTCTAGATGCCAAATTTCCTAAGATGAATTCTCTGGAAGAAGTCCTAAAACAACTTCTTTGATCACTTCCTATCATACTTGAGAGGGGAAAGTGGTGTTTTTTGTTGTTTATTTGGTTGGTAGGTTCAATTCCACCCTTGTTCATTTTGGTTATAATAAATCAAAATATGGGTTATTTTTTTTTTTCTGAGCAAGTAGTTTCTCATAGTGCTAAGTTTTCACCACCCCTGAAATGTTGTAAGAGTAATTCTAGTTATCCTCAAAGGAAAGATCAAAGGAGGGAAGAACATGCTAATGAGGCATAATGATCCAAAACCTCTTAAACTGTTCTTCCCAAGTTTGGTGGAACTTCCCAGACATATCTCTGAAGAATGAATATTTTGGATTTTGCTTTAGCACAGACAAGGAAGCATCTCCAGGCAATATCCTCCTCAAGACTTTCTACAGTCACTTACCCAATAGTGTTGTAGATTCCCCAGAGTTAGAAAATTATTAGAGAACAGAGTGAGCTGGTATCTCAAGTGAGGTTGCTTGTCCAGTCCTCTGACATTAGCTGGCTATATACTCACACCACCAGGACACCACTTTATCAGTGATAAGCTGGACAGCACTGAAGTTACATTGCTCTTTCATAGGCATAGAGAAGACGCAAGCATGGTTACTGTTGTAAAGACGCTTAAAACCCAGAGGTGGACCCTAGAGGCAGGAACCCCAGTTGGAACTCCATGAGAAGCAGCCTTATGCAGTGCTGAATCCCTAGTGCCTAAGTAGGACTTGGCATGTAGCGGCTCCTTTCGTGGCCTCATATTTGTTAAATGAGCAGAGATGAAGAAGCATAGAGGGAGTTGAAGGAGCTCAGCACGAATAGCAGCAGTCCATGAAGATCGTAGAGTTGAACAGAGCCATGAAGAGCTATAGACTTGGGAGTGGATGGAGGAGAGTCAGATGGGCAGGCCGAGCCAGGAGACAAGAAGAGAGAAGGAGAGAAGAGGGAACAATCGCAGTGCAGTGGGGAAATGGGCTTAACTCAGGTCAGAAAATCACATGGTGACGTGATAGAATCCAGGCAGACCAGGCATGCAAGTGTGGACTTTGTCACACCATTTGGGTTTCTATCTAGTTCGGCCATTTATTCAATAACCTAATTTAAGATCTATAACTTGGGGATAATACTAAAAGATATATTAAATAAAAATCAAGAAGATATAGCAGGTGAAAAGTTGTAAACTTGAACTATTTAAGAGATGGTATTATTTTGTTATTATTGATGAAAATAATGTGTTGGGTGACCTTTTGATTGTGGAGGGTTATCTTAGAGTGGGGAAAAAATGGTTCATAGAACAGCCTAGGATGTGTGCCTAGGAAGAAGTAGGTAAAAAGATGAAATCTAGTGACTTCTTATTGAATAATTTCAAAATAGGACAAGTGAGAAAAGTCTTTTAAGATTCCTAAGTAAACTTTAAAAGTGACTGTAAAGTTAAGTTTGTGTAATTAATTTAAATTACTATGAATTGGATATATTCATATCACAAAGTTATTTGTGGGAAGTAAAGATCCATTGATTCACTGAGTCAGTGAAGGAACTTGATTAGAATAATACCCAAGCACATTTGTATTGTTTAAGAATGTTAAACAAAGCTTGATTATTGCTGATGTTTTGGGGGCATGTATAGCATTCCTTATCTTTAGAGGACTTGACAAACAGTGATTTAAATTTCTTTTCAAATACATTTTCAAATTAAAGTCATTGTTTCCGAGTATGCCTAGAAGCAAAAGTAAGATCCAGTGGTTGTCAGTGAAAGAAACTATTGAAGAAGCAGAAGTGAAAACTACATATTCACAGAGTAGAGACAGTTTCAGATGATGGCATTGTCTTGAAACGGATTTGGACAGTAAGCTTTGCCCGTAGTTAGCTGTGTGGAAGTTTTCCACAAATGCACAGCACTCCTCTCTTATTCTTAGTTCAAAGCAGACATCACTAATCAATCATACATTCTTTCCAGCTGAGTCTTGGTTTGGCCATTAATTCTTTTTGCCATATAGGGTTCTAGAAGCCTGTACCACTTGGAGAAGGAAATGGAAACCTGCTCCAGTATTCTTGCCTGGAGAATCCCATGGACAGAAGAGCCTGGCCAGCCCCAGTCCATGGGGTTGCAAAGAGACGGACATGACTGAGCGGCTAACACCCACTAGGTCAGAGTTGACAGAGACAGAAGGAAAACTACTTACTCTCCTGGAGTGAGGGATGGCTCCACAAAGTTTCAAATAAAGAACCCCCCTTGTGACTGTTAATGACCCAGAAGTGTATAAGTGCATATGATTAAAATGCATAGATTCAGTACTGATACAAAAGTAAGCTCTCAGCTTCCCTTCCCACATCTTGCTTTCTTCATTTATTTGGCTCTTCTTTATTTATTTATAGGACTAATGACTCCGCCACCCCCAACCCACTTTGGTTTACTTATAGCTCACCTTATAGTGAGTGCTTAAGAGAGAAAAGTTATAATGAGACCATTTCCTGCTCTGGAAGCATATATAGTACTGTAAACTTAGACAAGGTCAAACTATGTGAACCAGACAAATCCTGCTCCCTTTTAAGATGTGATCACTTGAGCTTTTTGTTTGTTTTTAAAATGAAAAAGCACTCAAACTGGAAAAAAAAAAAAAAGTGAAAAAGAATGTGTTTCATTCTGAGTAGTTTCAAAACTACTCGTGATTTCTAGAAAGCTACTGGAGAATCTCTTGTTAGCTCAATTCTGATAGAAGACAGAAGATAAGAATACCTTAGAAAGCAAAACACCTAATTACTAAATTACCCTTGTCCAACCAGCAGTATGTTTGGGTTAAGCTGCCCTTTTCCAGAAACATGGAGAGGAACAGGAAAGAGGTTCTGTGCTGGGAGAATCAGGTGAGGACCAGAGCGATTTGTGTCCAACAGGAAGGTTGTGTATGTTGCTGTTTCTTTACTGTTTCTCTTCTGTTCATCATACGACGGAAGGCCAAGGCGGCTGCAGTGCAACACTGACAGTCAAGGTCCTTTCATCCTCCTTTTACCCTCAGTGTTGAGGATTCAGATTTTGGAAATTTTATTAGAAATGTGATTTGGGGTCAGAAAGGCCTGAGTTCAGGTAATAGCTTGTGACTTGAGGCAAGTTCTGAACCTAAGTCTCAGCTTCCTCATCTCTAAAATGAGTAAATTAGAAATAGTTCCTCTAGTCTTTTTGTGAAGACTAGCGGTTAGATGGTCTCATAAAGTTCTCAGAACTATGCCTAGACACAGTCAGGGCTGAATAAACATTATCTGTTATTATTTAACTATTATCACTAGGAATAAACATTGTCTGGTGGTGGTTTAGTTGCTCAGTTGTGTCCAGTTCTTGGAGATCCCATGGACTGTAGCCCACCAGGCTCCTCTGCCCATGGGGTTCTCCACGCAAGAATACTGGAGTGGGTTGCCTTGCACTCCTCCAGGGGATCTTCCTGGCCCAGGGATCAAACTCACATCTCTTAAGTTTCCTGCATTGGCAGGTGGGTTTTTTACCACTGAGCCACCAGGGAAGTCCAAATATTATCTATTATTACATTATCATTATCACTGGTAATGTTTAGCTGACTGTGTCAGTTCCCTGTCACCCGTGTAATAGACCACCACAAACTTGGCTTAAAACAACACAAATTTGTTCTCTTACAGTCTTGGGGGTTGCAAGTCAGAAGTCAGTTTCATGGGGCTACAGTTAAGGTGTTAGCAGGCCTGGTTCCTTCTAGAGGGTGTGAGGGAAAACCCATTTCTTTATCTTTTTTGTCTCCCAGTGTTGATACGTTGTGGCCCCTCCCTCCATTCTCAGAGTGCATCATTCTGATCTCTGCCTTCCTCACTCCATTATCACCTTCTCTGACTCCTTCTAAATCCCTTTTATAAGGACCCTTGTGATTACATTGCATCTACCCAGATAATCCAGAATAATCTTCCCATCTCAAGATTCTTAATTTAGTCACATCTGCAAATTTCCCTTTTGTCATATAGATATTCATGGACTTGCCTGGTGGTCCAGTAGTTAAACATCCACTGTCCAATGCAGGGAACGTGGATTTGATCCCTGGTTGGGGAACTAATATCCCACATGCCATGGAGCAACTCAGCCCACGTTCTGCAGCTACTGAGCCTGCACTCTGGAGCCTGCATGCTGCAACCAGAGAGTAGTTTGCAGGCCACAACAAAAGTCCCACAAACTGCAACTAAGACCTGACCCAGCCAAACAAATGAAATTAACCAATAAATAAAAGAACATTCACAGGTTTGGGGGTCTAGAATTGTGGACACCTTTGGGAGCCATTTTTCAACTTCCCACATGGATCAGATTTGTGAACAGCATTGTGATAATTTGCTTCATGTCTCTATGATGCAAAGTGGTGGGTAGAAACTCAGAGGACATGAGTACTTGAGATACTAACCAAACACATCATTTAGAAATCTCAAGAGCTTTTTCTGAAACATCCATTGTCTCTTTCTATCTTATCTCTACTTACTCAGGAAGGAAGATGTAATTAAATTTGTAGAAGAGCAGTGTGATCCTCAAACATAGATAGACTTGGGTTCACCATCCAACTCTGCAACCTGGTGGCTGGCTGGGTTACCTTGGAAAATTACGCAATTGCCCCCAAAGCATCCCTGAGGCAGGGATTTGAGGCAGGTAGTTTATTTGAAAGGTGACCCCAGAAGCACTGATGGGGAGTGAGGAAATGAGTCTAAGAATGGAAGAAAGTTAACAAGTAGCATGCTCTTGGGCAGGTTACTCCTGTGGGCCCCGGGTGCACTTTGGGTTCTGGGAGACAGTATAGAACTTACCTCAGAGATACCTAACCTGGGAGGGGGAAGCTTTCTTCATTGACCAAGTGCTGATCCAGAGGTGTTGTCCTCAGGACTCCCCACCTGCTCAGGTTGCCCACAACTGGTGAGAAATGCTATGTGTGTTGGGACTCTGAATGTGGCACTGACCACATCTGCTGGTATGACCACTCTGAACTTCAGTCCCTCCTCTGAAAACTGAGCACAGTAGTTCACTTTGCAGGGATTTTGTGAAAATTAGCAATCACATGGTGAACCTTCTAATAGTAGGCCCCACATATGTTAATTGCTCAATAACTGGTAGCTCTTCAATAATGATATCAAATATCTCCCTTTCAGTTTCTGCAGGTGAAATTCATTCACACTTGGAAAGATCACTCAACACTTAACAAAGATCACTCAATATTTCTGAGTCCCAATTTTTTGTCTCTAAAATCAGGGAGGGGAGTAAACTAAGCAATCCATTGTTATTTTCCCAGGATTAATAATTCAAGTCTTCACATTTTGGTTTCCTGTGTCCTTTGACGCTAGAACTTTCCTCTGGCCTCTGTATGTGTGACTGTGACCTGAACTGGGCTGATTTGGCCATCTGTGACCCTTAAGTTCTCCTTGGTAAATCATGGTAGCCCCTGAAGAAGTTTCGAGGTAAGAGTTTCCTACTTAGCTGACAGCTTCACTACTAGATCATTATTATGCTCAGATGGAGCAAGTATGGGGATGGTCTCAAATAATTTCTGCCAGTCCACACCTGAATATAATGTAGTATTTAAATTTCTATAATGAGAGCACCTTTCTAACATTTACCATGCTGCATCACAGATTACTAATTTCATCAATTAAAAGAACCATTTCTGACTTTCAGTATAATAATTGGCACAGCACTGCTTGTGACTTGAGACACAGAAAACAGACCCCTGTGGGAGCTAACTGGAAAGACCAGCCCACACTGTGCTTTTTTTACTAGAATGCGGCACATTCCAGCACCCAGTTATAGCTTAACCTGAGGGATGGCCACACGGTATCACACGGCACATGCTGATAATTTTTGTCTGTCTTTGTTCAGTAGTAAAACATACTTAACAGAATCACCCTTTTAACCAATTTTAAGTGTACTCTTCTGTGGCATTAAGTACATTTGCATTGTTACCCATCACCATGCCCTCCATCACCGGAACTTTTTCATCTTCTCAAACTAAAACTTTGAACTCTATACCCAGAAAACAATATTAACGATAATTCCCCTAAACAATATTAATGATAATTCCCCTTCCCAAAGTAGAAAAAACCATTCCCCTTTGTCTCTGTGAATTTGACCATTCTACGTTTCTCATATACGTGGAATCATACAATGTTTTTCCTGCATTATTTTACTTAGCATAATGTGTTCAGGGTTCATCCATGTTGTAGCATGTGTCAGAATTTCATTTCTTTTTAAAGCTGAATAATGTTCCATTGTATGTATATACCATGTTTTATTTATTTGTTTATCAAAATATTAACTCAGTGAACATTTGAATTGGTTCCATCTTTCGGCTACTATAAGTAATGCTGCTATGAACATGGGTGTATAAACATATGCTGAAGTATTTTAAAGTAAAAACTAGAGACATAAAAATCTATTGCTTTTAATAGGAACCTAAAGAGCTAGTCAGATAACACAAGGAAAATATTGCCTAATCCTTAGCATTATTGTGGCTTAGTGAAGCACTTTTAACTTCTTCACTACCTTAGTAATACTGAAAGCACTGGTCTTATGGATCTTCAAAATAAGATTTTGGAAGGAAACAGTTTGAAAATCTTGGTTTGGTATTGTAAGACTGATTCTCTACTTCATCTCCAAAACAGCTTTTAAAATACCATTCACACAATGGTTATTTAATTTCCTGCATGGTATGTTCATTCTGCCAAATTCACATAAATTTCCACAACTCTTCAGTACTTCTGCTTGGTTTCCAAGATGCAATTGCATAAAACCTTGTATTCCATGACCTCAGCATTTTCATCAGTGATGCTGATACATGCCTTCGTATTCCTCACTGTTGGGATGGTGTAGAGTTACACATTCGTATTAACCTTTCTCTGCAAGACCATGCCTGTGGGGAGCCTCTGCCCTGAATTCTGATGATGGCCACAAATGAGCCGAGTTGGTTACACATTGGTAGTGATTGGAGATTGGATTCTGTGCAAGAGAGACTCTTTGTTTTCCTAATTTATATGTGCGAGGCACTGTGCTTACTTAGAGGGCCCTTGCTTACAGAAAACCCTTGCCTAGACTTTACTTACAGGGCCCTTACTTACAGACAGCCCTTGCCTTGACTTGTGGATTTTTTTTGATATGCTGGGAAACTGGGCTTCCTATTGATGAGTTCCTGATTCTGCCTCTATCTCTTATCCAGTGGTAGACTGCCGGATCTTGGGAAAGTTGGCCTTGGACTTTGATCATGCATTCATTAGCACATTTTTATTGAGAACCTACTGTGTGTCATGCACTCTGCTGGGTATTTGGGTGATGCTGGTGAATGAAGCAAAGTTCCCAGTCTCATGGTACTCAGATTCTGGAGCTGTTCCTGATGCTAGCCACAAGCCATGTGTGGCTACTTAAACAAAATATAAATTTAAATTAAGTAAAATTAAGTAAAATTTAGAATTCAATTCTAAGTACATTTGAAGTGCTCGATAGCCACATATGGCGGGTGGCTACTGTACTAGACAGTACAGATGTATAACATTTCCATAAGATGTAGGAAAGAGAAATATTAAATAAAATATAGAATGTTAGAAGATAGTAAGTGGTATGGGGTAAAGAAAAGTAGAGAAGAGTGTGGGGAATTAGGTGGATGGAGACAGGTTGTGATATTAAACAGGGTGGTCAAGGTCAGTATTGTTGAGAAGGTGAGATTCACACCGACTTGAAAGAGCTGCAAATGCTAGTTAAGCAGATAACTGAGAGGGAAACCTCCCAGCGCACTGAACAGCCGGAGCAACATACTGATTCAGGAATCCCCGTGACACGTTTCTGGACCTTCAGAGACTTGAGTGGCTAAGGCTGAATGAGCAAGGGAGGGAGTGGTCCGAAGGTATCATGGTCTAGAGAACACAGGACTTTGAAGAATGTTAATGATTTTCACTTTTACTCAGAGTGAAATGGGGAAACCATGGCAGGATCTTGAGCAAAATGCCATGATCTGTCATATTGGGATTGTATCACACTGGTGTCTGTATTGAGAATAGACCAAAAGAGAGACCTATGAGAAGGCAATTGCAGTAGCCCAGACAAGAGGTGATTGGAGCTTGGACCAGGGTGTGGCAGCAGAAGTAGTGAGAAATGGTCATATTTTGGATATATTTTAAATGTAAAGCCAGCATGGTTTCCTGACAGATTGCAAGAGTAAAAGGTGATTCCAAAAGGCTGCAAGGTTTTTGGCCTAAGCAGTTGGAAGAGGGGGTTGGCATAAAGTGAAATGTGGAAGGCTGTGACTAGAATGGATTTGGGAAAGAAGACAGGAGTTTATTTTGGTACATGTGCACATTTGAGATGCCTGTTAGGCATCCAAGTGGAAATGTCAAGTAAAGAGTATGAGACTAAGAAAGAGGTGTGGGCTGGAGAAACCATTTGGGAGTCATCAGCAGTCTAGCTATGGGTTGGGTGGATCAGAAGGGAGTGGGTATAGAGAAGTGAAGAGGCTCTGAGGCTGAGCCTTGGCAACCCCAGCATATAAGAGATTGGGATAAGATCTAAGAAGGAATCAGCGTATATTTTCAATATGTAAAATTTCTATAAACAGCTAACAAACTATTAGATAAAAATGTTTTTTCCCATGATACTGACAAATGCACATTTCATAAGAACCTGGGAAACTAGGTTCAGGTTTAGAACCCTTGACGCTGGAGTTCTATACCATAACTTGGTAGCAGAGGGAATGGGCCTGCAGCCCACACCCCTTGATTGACGGCGGAAGCAGAAGAGGGCACCAGAGGATGAGATGGATGGATGGCATCACCGATGCAATGGACATGGACCTGGGCAAACTTTGGGAGATGGTGAGAGAAGGGGAGGCCTGGCGTGCTGCTATCCATGGGGTCGCAAGGAGTCAGACATGATTGGGCAACTGAACAACAACATAAGCCCGAATGGTTCTCCTTTGGTAACAGGCAGGAAGACAGAGCACCTGGGTACTGACGGTGATGAGGAAGTAGCTATAGGGGTGGGAGGGGATGGGAGTTCTCATCTTATTAATCAGCACTCATTTCTAGAAGATCTCTGGTTAAGAATACCTTGCCAGAATGCAGTTTCAGGTCTAAGTTGACTTTCCTGTTGTTGCTAATTCTATTTAAGGGCTCACTAACTATTCAGTTTTCTTAGAGTATTAAAAATCCCAACCTTGTATAGCTCTTTTACATGCACAATTTCCCTGTGAGGAACTCGAAGCACAGAGATGCAATATTTTGTCAAGAGATTACACAGTTAATAAGCAGTAGAAACAATTCTGCTGCCATTTCCTTCTGATTCATGATATACCAAAAAGCCCCCACTGGCCTTTGGAATTTATTTCTTGATGTGCGAGTCTGGGAGTCTCTAAATAAGAATTTTGATTTTTTAAGGGCTTGAAGGAATTATTCCAATAAAAAGATCAATAAAAGAACTGGAAAGATGAATAACAGAACAACTTATTTCTTCCCATAAATTTTACTTTTGAAGTGTCAAAACATACAGTACAGTTCTTTTCAAACATTGAAACCGATGCCATTCTGTGCCCTTTCTGAAGGGCAGTCCCTTTCTGCATAGTCCGGTGATTTCAGCAATTACTCTTGTGTACCCACATCCTACCCCCATCAGAAGGAAGGCTGTGGCGAGGAGCCTTGTGTGAAGTAAGACTCCTTCCCTTATTTGTAAAAAGAGAATAAAAACCACTTTGTGTTACTCATAGAGACTTGATTAAAATCAACTTTAAAACATACCCTGAAGCATTTTCATCTTCATAGAATAGAAAGAGTTAAATATAGCCAATTGCGTATTACTTAAACAATACTTTGTAATCCAAACTCAGGTCAACTTCCGCTTCACCTGGGGAGAGAGAGGAACTTATAACTGGGGACATGCCACCACATTTGCAAGGACTTCAGCCTTTGTCTCAGTCTCCCTTTCTATGTGTCTTCTGCCATCATCCTTGTTGACTCCCAACTTCCAAGGCTGTGTCATCACCATTCCACCCAGCCATCGTTCAGAACCACTCTCCTTCAGACACAGTGAATCGGAAAACCACCTTCGCTGATCAACACTGACTTGTGTGCTTAGTCACTCAGCCGTGTCTGACTCTTCGTGACCCCATGGACTGTAGCCCCCCAGGCTCCTGTGTCCATGGGATTCTCCAGGCAAGAATACTGCAGTGGGTTTCCTCCTCCAGGGGATCTTCCTGACCCAGGGATCAAACCTGGGTCTCCTGCACTGCAGGCAGATTCTTGGCTGTCTGAGCCACCAGTCAAATGTCATGCCTCCTGGACTTGCTCCTCATCTTCCTGACAGCCAGAACCTTGACTGTTCTGCGATCTCCATTGGCCCTGTGCTATCTCACCCCTATCCTCTAGCCATGACCCACTTGGTATATGCGCTCGGTGAACACCATATGCTTTCATCCTCCACGCCTTGCCGGTCTCCAGCCTGGCCAATGATTTCCATTGGCAATCCATGATGCGTAACTCTCAAAATGTGTCCATTCTTCTCAGGAAAACCCCCTTCCTGATTCTCTGTAGCATCCTGTTCTGAGCTTTGTCCATGCTCCTCAAGCCCCAGCCCTCGCTCTTTCTCCCTTTCACTGAGGGTCTCTCCTCCGGCTGTACTGAGACGTGAGGACATCCGCTGGGAGCGCTCATGCACCGCGCCCATCACAGCTTCACTCGAAGCTGCTCAAAGCAGCATCTCCATGAAACCATGCTGCCCTTTACCCAGATCCTTTCTTGTTTCATACCTTTTTTACTGAAATAGAATTGACATACAGTAAAATGCACTCACTCTGATAAGTTTCGGTAATCGTGACTATCTTGGTAACCACCACCCAAAGGTAAGATACAGCATTTCCAGATAGGTTCTTCATTCTCCTTTCCAGACAACTCCCAACCTCACCCCACCCCCAGAGACAACCACTATTCTGATTTCTATTATCCAAGCACAGTTTTGCCTGTGCCTGAACTTTGTGTAAATGGAATAAGTGCAAGGAACTGTGTCACACTTAAGCACTACCATGTATTTGAGCTTCATCCATGTTGTTGCATTTGTCAGCGATTCATTCTTTTTTACTGATGAGCACTTTCCATACACAATTTGTTTATCCATTTTCTTGTTAAATGCACATTGAGCTTTTCTCAGGGCTGTTTTTTTTGTATTTATGCATAAAGCTACTAGGTATATTCTTTTTATTTTATTTTTTATCAGGTTATAGTTTCTTTACAATATATTCTTATACAAATGTTCTATGTGGATACATGTGTTTTCCTCATGAGGGAAATATCTAGGAGTGGAGCTGTGTTTAACTTTGGAAGAAACCGCCTAACTGTTTTCCTAAATGGTTTTACCATTTCCCATTCTTTATATTCGCACCTGATGCGAAGAGCTGACTCATTGGAAGAGACCCTGATGCTGGGAAAGGTTGAAGCAGGAGGAGAAGAGGGTTGGCAGAGGATGAGATAGTCAGTTGGCATCAGCGACTCAATGGACATGAAATTGAGCAAATTCTGTGAGATAATAAAGGACAGGGAAGCCTGGTGTGCTGCAGTCCATGGGGTCATAAGGAGTCGGACACGACTTAGTGACTGCACGACATTCCTGCCAGCTGTGGACGACAGTTCCAGTTGCTCCACATCATCTCTTCTTTTCATGTCCTCATTCTTGCTTTTCTTTGACACGTAGCCCTGAATCATTAGAACACCTTCTCTCTGTTCCACTCGAGCTTCTTAAGGACTGCAGCTGTGCTTTGATGGACTTTGCACACACCAGTGCGGCCTTCCTTAGAGTTGGCTCTCTCTCGACATCTGTACAAAACAGGAGAAAATGGAACCCAGTGAGCGAGGCAGGGACTCTGGGGATTCTGTACACACAGCCCAAGAGACCCAACAAAATCAATATGATCTGACTCTCCTGGCCATGTCTTACAATACTGCAGCTTGAATGCAGGGCTCCCGTGGCCATTTGTTACAGCCTTCAGGAAAGGCTTTTTATCAGATTCATAGCGGCAAGTGATACAAATTATTGGATTTCTTTTCCAACATAAAAAATAGCTATTTTCAGCCTTTTGAAGCTGGGTAAATGAGCCATTGATCTTACCTGTAGAGCACTGCAGGGTATTTTTGTCCTGTCTTCACTTCCAATATTCTATGACGGGAGCTCGCCTCTCCAGCCAAGCCATTCTAATCGGTATTCCCTGGGCATACCTCATTCATGTCCTGCTCCTTGCCTTTTCCCACATTATGGGGGAAATGCTTACATGGAATGCCCTCTCTTTTTCCCTCCTAGAAGTTACATCTTCAAGGCCTTGCATATGCCAATATCTCTGTGATGCTTTCCCTACCACTTTACCCTTCAGTAACTATTCTCTCTTGTGAATTATTATAACCTTCCCAATGGAGGGTGATAGCCCCCATCCTGGCTTCCAGGGGCTTCTAGGTAAATAGGGGCATCCCAGGACCCCTACATGACAAGTGTACCCCAAATGTCTGTGGCCAACATTCCAGGGGGCCAGCTGCTATGCAGAATCTTTTATATATATATATCCTTTGCTCAAAAGGATCTGCTCGACTTCTAGCCAGAACTGTCTGCCTCCTGCCATCATCTTGAAACGATAAATTGCTTCAGACCAGGTTTCATCACTCACCAGTCAGTCAAGAGCTTGAGTTGCATTTCAGAGCACTTGTGAAGGCATTCAGTGCTGCGGGCATGCGGAGAGGCACCCAGTGACATAGCTCCTTACCCCATCCGCACAGGCTGCTCACTTTCCAAGGGATGCACAGAGACAGCTGGCTTAACTTTGGCAAATACCCTGAGCAGGACGAGGAAGGGGCCTTCTAACCCTCCAGGTTTCCTTTGCTGCTCCCTCTCACTCTCTCGCGAAACAAACTAGTGCCTTGTCTCTTTCCTCCTAGACTCTGGGCAGTCTCCCAGACATCTTCCTGAAAGACAGGCTGGACGAAAGAGTCTTCTCTTTCAATTCCCTTTGTCTTTATTCAACTCCAGAAAGATCCTTCATTTTAAATATTGGACAATGTGAGCAGGAGTACTCAGGAATATTACCTTCCCAAGCTTCCTTACTTCTGTCCTTCTGGTCATCCCTTCACCAGGCTAGGCTGCTTCACTTTCTCCTCACCTCCTAGTTCCTACAAAACATGCTTGTTCATTCAAAAATATTTAATGCTACTTTAAATTTGTTAATGTTTTCACTAAACACTATTATTGTTGTTGTTCCATCACTAAGTCATCACCAACTCTTTGCAACCCCATGGGCTGCAGCATGCCTGAAGGACAGGCTTCCCTGTCCTTCACTGTCTCCCAGAGTTTGCTCAAACTCATGTCCATTGAGTCAATGATACCATCCAATCATCTCATCCTCTGTCGTCCCCTTCTCCTCCTGCCTCTAATCTTTCCCAACATCAGGGCCTTTTCCAATGAGTCTGCTCTTCGCATTGGTAAACATTATGTGCTCAGTTGCTCAGTCATGTCCGACTCTTTGCAACCCCATGGACATCAGCCCACCAGACTCCTCTGTCCTCAGGACCTCCCAGGCAAGAATACTGAAGTGGGTTGCCATTTCCTTCTCCAGGGTAAACATTATGGTAGGAGTTAAAGTCGAACGAAAGTCAAGATACAAACAGTGCCTACTTCTGGAGCTTATGTTTACTAGGAGACATAGATACCCAAAGAGACCAGCATCCAGGGCACTGTAGGGACACAGAGAAGGAACACTGGGTCTAGGCTCAGGAGGTCTGGGAAGGCTTTGAAAAACAGCTGACCTTTAAGCCACTAACACTTACCTAGACGTCAACTGGAAGACATGAGCATGGGAGTGGGGTGTTTCCATGTAATAAAGGCCATATGTGGGGACAAGTGGAAACCGTGAGAGTGTGACACAGCAAGGAATGAGAGATGTGTGATGGTTTGCAACACAGGATGCAGGAGAGACCCTGAAAATGAAACCCAAAAGGCAATTGTGGGGATCCTAACAGGCCTTGCCTGTACATTCTGATAAGGAGTAGGGATGTCTCATAGCAAAGGGGAGTCATTCAAAGGCTCATGGAGAAGAGAGAGGTCACCCCTTTTGTGGCTGCAAAGGTCACTCTGGCAGAAGCTTTGACAGTGTGGATTGGAGAGGTGAAACTGGAGCAGCCGGTGGACCAGCCAAGCAGGACAGGGTCTCAGCCAGAGGAGCGGCAGGGGGACTGGAGAAGGCAGTGGGCTAGCGACTCTCGCAATTGCTTACGAGAGTTGGGGGAGTAGGAAGGGTAAGGGCGAGGCCAGGAACGGGTTAGAGAACCCAGGAGAGGGGAGGGCTGAGGACAGCAAGGAGAATGGAGGAAGAGGAATATACAGAGAAGACTGGAAGGGGCAGCCAGGGAGGGGGCAAACCTGGAGACGGCTCACCCTAACAGGAGGCAACGAGTGAGTCTTTCAAGAAAGATGGATGGTCAACCAGGTCTGATGTCCCAGGAAGACACCCTTAAACCCACTGGAGTTACCACCCAGAAAGGCTGCAATTTCAGGGGAACAGTGGAGGTAATGTAGACTGAACAGCGAGCCAGAAGTGAGGAAACAGAGATGGCAAGACAGGAAACTCTCAAGAGGACTGGCTATAAAGGGAGGAGATAGAAAGAGCAGTAGCTGGAGAGGGGTGTTGGGTAAAAGAATGGGTGGTATTGTAAGGTGGGAGAAACACAAACAGGACTGGAACGCGCTTTAGAATGAGCAAGGAAGATGAAAACACAAAATCTGTGCTGAGAAGCAGTTGTAGGATATAAAGCAAATAACAGATGGGACAATGTAAGCCTTGTATTCACTCGATAACAACAAAGTTCTACAAGGTTGGGCTGAGTCCCCAATTTGCCAAAGGGCTTAAGAATTAGATTCCACGTGGCAGCAGGGGGACTGGTCCCAGGGAAGACCCTGTGGCGCATTCGAAGATGAGGCTACCCAATCTCTGTGCCCAAAGTCGGGATAAACATCCCCACCTCGACAGTGCAAGGAGCTAAGACGCAGAAGTGCTTAAAACAGTGCCTGGCACACGCAGGCAAGTGCTAATGCAATGTTAGCTGGAATCATCTAAGGAAGCCTAACTTTCCAGGGAAGGGACTCACTTAGTGTCTTCTCACCTGGGCTGCTAATGAGTCCGAAAAACACGTCCTGCTCTGTTACTCTCTAGACTGTAGAAAATCAGACCCGTCCTGCAGAGCTGGGTCCCTCGTGCTAGAGGCTTGGCTCCGCTCAGAGGGGCAGGAGATGTGCCCATTGGGAAGGCGGTGTGACCGTAGCCCAGAAATCTCTGGTGGGCTCCACCCCGTTTCTTTCCAAAGTCTTTCCTCTGGTTTTCAGATGAGATTTCCCTGTTCAGGCGGGGTGCCAGTGCTGGGGATCTCATAGTACTCCCAACCCCAGGCACCAGGGTTGTGTAATTGCAGTGGCAGAGATTTCAGTTGTCTTTTTGAAGAGACCACGTACTGTTTGTCTGTCAAATCATCTGTGTGTGGGAGGAACTGAAATTGTGGGAGATGAAGAATGTGAGAGTGTGTTCCAGAGTAACTGGCGTGTGGTTGGTGGTGATTCTTCAGTGTTGGTTTCCTTTCTGGAAGGTATGGAGACTGTGTTCTTGGAGGGCAGCATGACCAGGTATAAGTCAGATGGGTTCAGTTCAATCCAGTCTCTCAGTCGTGTTTGATTCTTTGTGACCCCATGGACTGCAGCACGCCAGGCCTCCCTGTCCATCACCAACTCCCGGAGCTTGCTCAAACTCATGTCCGTCGAGTCAGTAATGCCATCCAACCATCTCATCCTCTGTCATCACCTTCTCCTCCCACCTTCAATCTTTCCCAGCATCAGGGTCTTTTCCAATGAGTCTGTTCTTTGCATCAGGTAGCCAAAGTATTGGAGTCTCACTTCAGCATCAGTCCTTCCAGTGAATATTCCAATGAATATTCAGGACTGATTTCCTTTAGGCTTGACTGGTTGGAACTCCTTGCAGTCCAAGGGACTCTCAAGAGTCTTCTCCAACACTGTTATGCCCGATGTCCGAATCCCCGAGCGGGAAGAGAGAGAAGGCTTCCAAGACAATGCAACTCGCAAAAAAGGGAAGTTTATTACTGTCTCGAGCCAGGGCTTTCTGCCACAAACATCACAGTGGTGCAGGGTCAGAAAGCGCCGAGCTCAAGCTTGTTACGCAAATTTATAAGATATGCAAAAGCGGTTAGTAGCTGGCTTAAGAGGATTGGTTACATGTTTGCAAA
Source organism: Cervus canadensis (assembly GCF_019320065.1). NCBI lineage: Eukaryota > Metazoa > Chordata > Mammalia > Artiodactyla > Cervidae > Cervus > Cervus canadensis. The sequence continues at coordinate 63,510,990 of NC_057397.1, read as the reverse complement.
GCAAGTCTATTGGTACAGACTTTCGCGGGCTTTTTTTCAAACCTGGGCGTTCGCGGGCTTTTCAGCTCTCCCTTTGTTCTTACTGGGTGCATATTGATTGGCTGGCTCCAGGTTACCTGATGGGGGTAGGGAATCTTACCATTTCGGGGGAAGCTAAAACTTAGGTCCAGGCCGCCCGTCATGGTATTAACCCTGGCAGCCTCACAAACACCACTGTTCAAAAGCATCAATTCTTCAGTGCTCAGCTTTCTTTATAGTCCAACTCTCACATCCATACATGACCACTGGAAAAACCATAGCCTTGACCAGATGGACCTTTGCTGGCAAAGTAATGCCTCTGCTTTTTAATATTCCATCTAGGTTGGTCATAGCTTTTCTTCCAAGGAGCAAGCGTCTTTTGATTTCATGGCTGCAGTCACCATCTGCAGTGGGATTTGCCCTCAAATTTTGACTCTACTGTTGAGCAGCTAAATGAACTTGGGTTATTTACATCTTCTTGAACTTTTTTGCTCATCTGGGAATGAAGACTAATAATACCCCCTGCATCAGTGTGAGTTTGGGATAGAGACAGGAGATGTAGTACCTGGCACACGGGAAGCTGTGTTTTTTCTTTGTCCTTCCTTGTGTGACTGTTCTGACTGCTGGGTAAACATGTTTACTCTCACGGCCCTGATATATTTCCTCACATCTACTCAATATATCAAGTATTTAGGCATTCTGCCCCCTGATGCCTAGATCTCAGGGCGTGGAGTTTATACCATCACTGGACCCGCCATTGTCTTGTTAGAAACAGACAGACCTTTGTGTGACTACAGTAGAGACATTATTGCCGGTTGTCAGTATTGAAATGATGCTCTCCTTCACTCTCCAGTGAAATATCTGCAGGCGTTCCTTCCCCTTATTGAACATTTTGCAATTGCCTTTACAAACAATGCCCTCCTCTCCCTGACCTGCCTCTTCTCCTCCCTCCCAGCCCCCTAAACCCCACCTCATTTCCCTGTATTGTTTGCTTAATGGGCACTTTAATGAGTATAGCGTTTCCATTCTGAAATGCAGAGAACCCAAGACAGAAATTGGATTTCTTCCTGGACAGTTTCCATCCCTTCTCCTCCTTTACAGCTTTTTCCCTTGTTTTTCATTCTGCAACACAACTGAAATTTGCTGAACCAGAAAGGGGTGGAAGGAGGTGTGAAAGGAGAGGCAATCCGCCTTCTCGTTGTTGCAGGAAGAGCTTATTAGCGACCTGCTCTCTAGAAGAGACCAAGTGCTCTAAAGATACTCCAGGTACCTCTTCTGTTTCCACAAAAGCCCAAGGCCTGAGTACACCGTGCATGACAGAATCTAATTACAGAGATAATTACCGTTACCTGGACTGCCCAACTGTTGTGCTTCGTAATCAAAAGCAATACTGGCAGGTGTGAATCTGAGCCTGCTGAAACCACTGAGCGCTTACCAACCTGGAGCGATTTTATTCCAGCCAGTGGGCCTGTGTTGCTCAGCCTTTATGTTAGCAGAAATTTAGGGGATCTGGGGAATATACCAGGGCGCTTCTGCCAACACACAGACATCAGTCCCCCTGTAGGAGTGTCCTCGGCTGAGTCAAGTACTCATGCTTTTGAAACTGGACTTCGCAGCAATTTCAGAAAGCTCTGGGCCAGTTTTTTTTTTTTTTTTTTTTTTCAGATAGTGGAGTGCAGTTTATTACGCCGGCGGGCCCAAGGCAGAGTCTCCTCTTAGCCAAGGACCCCGACCAGCATTTGTGAAAATCTTTTATACCCCATGTGTCCAAACCCACTACCCCAATTCCCTTGAGACTTACATAAACAAAGGAAGGGTAAATACAACTACAATAACCCCATCATTCACGTGTTATGTGTTCAAACAGTCAATAATCAATAAGCCCGCAGTTACATAACAAATAGTTAATAACTGATAAGCCTGTGCTTACATTCTGATAGCTAGTGTCCGGAGGCAGGGGTGATTAGTGTCTGTTTCTGGGCCAGTTTTGAATTTGTTCTCTTCTTTAAATAGTGGATCAGTACCTGACTTCGACAGCCTTCATTTGACATTCGATAAGGAGAAATTGATTTTTCTCTGGGCCCGCACAGGCTGTAGATATTCGGTGAGCACAGAGTGTGCTGAGCTGGATGGAGGTGTGTATTCATACCCCTCGCCACCTGCTTTGTATTCATTCTGGCACAGAGCTACAAATTGGCTCTCTTCCACATCTTAGCCGGCTCTAGTTAATTTATGTCTCTACCTCTCTGCCACAGCATGCTAAGGAAATAAAGTCTCCACTTTCGAAATCAGGTTTACTAAAAATGAAGCAGCACGGCAATAATTGTTCTTTTTTTTAATAGTCAAAGAAATTCCAAGTGGAAAGCAAGAAACAAGTTCCAAAAGAGGAAGAAAAATCAGGGCACAGAAAGAAGGACAGTTCAAAAGAGAGAGGCAAATAGCAAAGAAAAGTGGGAGAGGTTGACGGGGGTACATTGGAAAGGGAGAAAGCCTCAAGGAAGGAGCAGAAGGGAAGACAGGAGACAGGAAAAGAAATGATGTGGACCTGAGTAATGGACTCAACAAAGGAATAGAAAAAGTGAAGGCCAAAGTAAGGATTAAGGAGAAAAACGTCAAAGCCAGTGAGGGCTCTAGAACTGCAGGATACTGGGAGGATGTGAGCAGGGCTAGGAGTCCCTAGTGGGTTAGGTGTCTGAATGCCTTAGGACACGTGATGGTCAGGGAGACCGCCCCCTGCAGATGCTAACTCAGACTCAGAAATAAGAACCAGGCAGACTCATTAACTGTGTTTGGCCAGCCTGTGATGGGCAACACAATTTACTGATGCATATTTCAACTGAATTTTCTAACCAAGTTCTTAAATAAACAGTCACCAGATGTAACTGAAAAAGCAGAATAAGACTTTCGATAGTGAGCATTTCTATAGGAAAATCTGAAAATCCTCTGTGTTGCTTTTTCCAAAGTTTTTAGTCATTTGTGGTTTTTAACCCTGGCTGGTATGGTAGCAACTGTTCCAGTGCTGGACTGTGTGGATCCTTCTGGTATTTACTTTTAACATCCTCCAGGATAGGGAGAGTGGCCAACACCTGTGGTGACTAGAGAAGCCCCTTGGCAGGAAAGTTAACTCCACCAGTAACAAAGGGACCTTTGAGAGACTTGGGTTATAATGGGACCACCAGAAACTCCTTTCCCCAAAGTTGGGAAATCAAGAGCAGGTCTTCTCAGCCAGCCCACATTTGCAAAAGCAGAACTATCAGAGGAAGGAGAAATGGCAGGAGGCCTGAGAGAAATCTCAAGAAGGTGTCATTTGGCAGATGGCTTCAGATCCAGGATCTGGAAACTTGGCATCACCTCCTGGCCTTGCTGTGGATCCCGTGTTGGCAACTGGATATTCTGTTGAGTCTAAGAACTGATGCTCTCCAGTAGCCTGCGGATAGTTTTCCATGTTGAGCGGACACCTTCTGTTATAGTTGGAGCTAAAAGCACTCTTTGTTTATGTGTTTCTCAGATTAAGTGACTGATTGCACGGTTTTCATCAATGAGTGGGAGAAGCAGCAACAATAATCGAGCCTGGTTTATACTTGTCAGTAAGCTAGTCTTCCGATACCCTCTGATATTTTAATATCTTTGGGTTCATATAGTTAGATTTCTCTACAAAGTCATGAAGCCCTGTCATGCTCAAGTGTTGCTGAGAAGCTGTTCTTGTCCTGTTCTTGTCCCCCAGTCCCTTTCCAGAGGAGCATCATTACCTCCAGGCATGCAGAGTTATGGTTAGTGGTCAATTCATTGAACACATATGATTTAGCAGTCAGGGTGACCATTTGCCTGGGACTTTTCAGGCTTGAGCACTGGAAGCCTTGTATTCCAAGAAACCGCTCAGTCCCAGGCAAACCAGGATGACTGATCACCTGATCATCTTCCATATTCTGACAGAGCCTGAAGAGACCCTAGAAACCACAGTGATTCCTACTCAGTGATTCCTTTTGACGTGCTGGTTAAAACCAAGTCCTCTTTACCAATTTTCTTTCTTTCTGATTCACACATTTCTTGGATCAGAGGAGATAATTAAATACTGTGACCAAAGATGTAATCATCAGCATTCAAGAATAAAATTAAACAAAAGGTACTGCTGTTTAATTTTATAAAAAGAATTTTATAATCCAGATTGGGATTTTGAAAAGTAGTCAAAGACATTAAGTGAATCACAATTCATTATTCTCCATCTGGATACCTCAAAGAGATCATTTCTAAAATGATATCGTTTCAGGAAGTTTAAAGAATGAAATACAATGAACAGGCCATAATTCTATCTAGTTACACCATTTTTTTCCAGAAAATGTTCACAATAATGTGAAGGGATAGAAGACCAGCCTGGAAGCCAACAGATGAGGTTCTGATCCTGGCGCAAGTCACTAAAGGATCACTGACCCCAGACAAATCATGCCTCCCCCGGTCAAAGCACTTTCACATTTCAAAATGAAAGTGTAGATAACAATTCTTAATGGAATAGCTAGCAGAAAAGAAGTATTAGAAGTCAGGAGACTTGTACTGCAGTCTTCACACTGCATTTACAACTACCTGGCCTTCCTTGGAGGCTCAGACCTTAAAGAATTCACCTGCAATGCGGGAGAACTGGGTTTGATCCCTGGGTTGGGGAGATCCCCTGGAGGAGGGCATGGGAACCCACTCCATTATTCTTGCCTGTAGAATCCCCATGGACAGAGGAGCCTGACAGGCTACAGTCCACTGGGTTGTAAAGAGTTGGACAGGACTGAGTGACTAAGCGTACACACAGCCTTAGACAATGAGCTAGCCTCAGTTTTATCATATATAAAATGGAAAGTCATTAATAACCTATATAGCAGGGTTCTTGTGAAGACCAAGTGAAAATGCAAAAGCAAGGACAAATGTCACATTCTATTGTTATGCAGTATCCTTTTGACCCTAAGGTAGCACCTAACATGGGTCACAATGTGGTATAAGTGTTGTTAAACTTTTAAATGTGGGGCCAGTGTGGCCCATCACCTGCTGTGTGTGTGTGTGTGTGTGTGTGTGTGTGTGTGTGTGTGGAGACAGAGAGAGAGGGAGTCAGTCATAATAACCAGCCATGCTCATTCATGTACATTTATACTCTGTGGTTGATTTCATGATACAACAGCAGAGTTGAATAGTTGTGTTGCCACAGAAACAGTATCACCCACCCAATCTAAAATATTTAGCCTCTAGCTCTTTACAAGAATACTTGGCTAACCCTGATTTAGCAGAAAGGTTTCAAGATGGGTATTCCAAGGTCCAGGATTCTCTTGGTTTCCGGGTCACTGTAGGATATCATGCAAGTGATTTAGTCTCTGGTTCTCTGGTTCTCATGCTCTTCAAAAGTGCGTGTGTGTGTGCTAAGCTGCTTCAGTTGTGTCTGACTCTTTGCAACCCTATGGACTGTAGCCCTCCAGGCTCCTCTGTTCATGGGTTTCTCCAGGCAAGAATACTGGAGTGGATTGCCATGCCCTCCTCCAGTGGATCTTTCTGACCCAGGGATCAACCCAGTGTCTCTCTCATCTCTTATGTCTTCTGCATTGGCAAGCAGGTTCTTTACCACTAGCACCACCTGGGAAACCCACTCCTCAAAAGATACAGATCCAACCCCATTTTTCCTCTTAGAAATGTTGTTAAGGTAGATAAGAGAACAAGTGTACTGATTTTTTTATGAAGGAAATGTTATTTAAATTCAAGTATTATTTATAGGATGGGCTTCCCTTGTAGCTCAGTCAGTAAAGAATCTGCCTGCAGTACAGGAGACCCGGGTTGGATCCCTGGGTTGGGAAGATCCCCTGGAGAAGGAAATGGCAACCCACTCCAGTATCCTTGCCTGGAAAATCTCATGGACACAGGAGCCTGGTGGGGTGCAGTCCATGGGGTCGCAAAGAATCAGGCACGACTGAGCGACTAACACTTACTTACTTACTATTATTCATAGGGCAGATGCCATTAGATGATTCAGAAGCAATAACTGGTGTGTTATTACTTGGTAATATTAGTTGTCTCATGTAGATCAGCGGGGGGTTACTTAGATCAGTGATAGCATGCGGACCCCTGTACCATTGTACCACATCAAAGGCTACAGTAACACACCAGAATCTGATTTAATCAACAGTATCCAGTCAAGAGATGGAGTTTTAATTGCTTCTTTATCCCTTTATTCACTGAAGACTTTCATTAAACATTTACAAGACATGAACTTCAGATCATGCCAGCATCTCTGCTGAGGTTATCTGAGAGCTGGCCATTTTAATCCAGGACCAAGAAACAAAAAGGGCTATTCCCTAAACAGAACAGTGGTGGTGGGGTAACAGATGGGCTCGTTTGCCAAGCAAATACCAAGATATTTGTCTATGTTAAAATGTTAATTCATATTTGATTCTTAGACACATGACTGATAATAAGGCTGGTTAAGCACATACACAAGTGAGTAACAAACCTTTGCCTAACACATGTAAATATTAAGACCTCTTCTTTCTCAAGAATCCCCGCCAAGTCCCAGAGAGGAGCTCCCTAAAGGAACAACACTTAATATGGCTCAAAGCAGCCAGCTAAGTCTTCGCTAAGTCTACTTAGCTAAGTCTACTCTACTTAGCTAACCCTACTCTTTGAAAGTACCACTGGCTCAGGTGCAGCCCATTTACACACATACAAATCTCTAGATTTATGGCAGAGATAAATTAGTGGGCAATCATATGCTCTATAAAAGAAATCTTCACTTTACAAGCGGATTCACTGCTGTGCTCCTTTAACTGATGTCTTGCCAGTGGTGCAGTTCTAATAAAATCTCACTGTTAGAACAGCAGCACACATGCACTTTTTCATTGCCAACCTAGATGGAAATATGAAGAGCAGGGCGCACTTAAGTCCCCTTAGATCTTAATGCAGCTTTTGTCAAGGTCCTTTTTTCTCAAGCTAGGAGCTTACTGTTACTTATTACTTACAATAGGCTGGGAGAGGTGGAGGTCCGTGATTCTTTAATACAACAATGAAACAATATCATGTGCTTCCACTGATTAACCTACTCTGATTATCTGCATGAGATTCCAAAAAAGTGAAGGATCAGTCATACAGGAATAAGCTGCCTGGCCCTTTGAAGACAAGTCATCATAATATTAGAAATAGCACTAGTATTGAATATTATCATATGCCAAGCAGTATTTTAACTCATTCAGTTCAGTTCAGTTCAGTCACTCAGTCGTATCCAGCTCCCTGCGACTCCATGGACTGCAGCGCGCCAGGCCTTCCTGTCTATCACCAACTCCCGGAGCTTAATCAAACTCATGTCCATTGAGTTGGTGATGCCATCCAACCATCTCATCCTCGGTCATGCCCTTCTCCTCCCACTCTCAATCTTTCCTAGCATCAGGGTCTTCTCCAATGAGTCAGTTCTTCGCATCAGGTGGCCAAAGTATTGGAGTTTCAGCTTCAGCATCAGTCCTTCCAATGAATATTCAGGCCTGATTTCCTTTAGGATTGACTGGTTTGATCTTGCAATCCAAAGGGACTCTCAAGAGCCTTCTACAACACCACAGTTCAAAAGCATCAATTCTTCAGCTTTCTGTATAGTCCAACTCTCACATCCATATATGACTACTGGAAAAACTGTAGCTTTGACTTATGGACCTTTGTCAGCAAAGTAATGTCTCTGCTTTTTAATATGCTGTCTAGGTTGGTCATAGCTTTTCTTCTAAGGAGCAAGCATCTTTTAATTTCATGGCAGTCACCATCTGCAGTGATTTTAGAGCCCCAAAAAATAAAGTCTCTTACTGTTTACATCATTTCCCCATCTATTTGCCATGAAGTGATGGGACCAGTTGCTATGATCTTAGCTTTCTGAATGTTGAGTTTTAAGCCAACTTTTTCACTCTCTTCTTTCACTTTCATCACGAGGCTCTTTAGTTCTTCTTCGCTTTCTGCCATAAGGATGGTGTCATCTGCATATCTAAGATTATTGATATTTCTCCTGGCAATCTTTTTTTTTCCCTCCCAGCAATCTTGATTCCAGCTTGTGCTTCCTCCAGCCCAGCATTTCACATGATGTATTCTGCATATAAGTTAAATAAGCAGGGTGACAATAGACAGTCTTGACATACTCCTTTCCCAATTTGGAACCAGTCTGTTGTTCCATGTCCAGTTCTAACTGTTGCTTCTTGACCTGCATACAGATTTCTCAAGAGGCAGGTCAAGTGATCCAGTATTCCCATCTCTTAAAGAATTTCCCACAGTTTATTGTGATCCACACCGTCAAAGGCTTTGGCATAGTCAATAAAGCAGAAATAGATGTTTTTCTGGAACTCTCTTGCTTTTTTGATGATCCAGCGGATGTTGGCAATTTGATCTCTGGTTCCTCTGCCTTTTCTAAATCCAGCTTGAACATCTGGAAGTTCACGGTTCATGTACTGTTGAAGCCTGGCTTGGAGAATTTTGAGCATTACTTTACTAGCGTGTGAGATGAGTGCAATTGTGTGGTAGTTTGAGCATCCTTTGGCATGGCCTTTCTTTGGGATTGGAATGAAAACTGAACTTTTCCATTCCTGTGGCCTCTGCTGAGTTTTCCAAATTTGCTGGCATATTGAGTGCAGCACTTCCACAGCATCATCTTTCAGGATTTGAAATAGCTCAACTGGAATTCCATCACCTCCACTAGCTTTGTTCGTACTGATGCTCCCTAAGGCCCACTTGACTTCACATTCCAGGATGTCTGGCTCTAGGTGAGTGATCACACCATCGTGATTATCTGGGTCGTGAAGATCTTTTTTGTACAGCTCTTCTGTGTATTCTTGCCACCTCTTCTTAATACCTTCTGCCTCTGTTAGATCCATACCATTTCTGTTCTTTATTGCACCCATCTTTACATGAAATGTTCCCTTGGTAATCTCTAATTCCCTTGAAGAGATCTCTAGTCTTTCCCATTCTGTTGTTTTCCTCTATTTCTTTGCATTGATCACTGAGGGAGGCTTTCTTTTTTTTCCCTTGCTATTCTGTGGAACTCTGCGTTCAAATGGGAATATCTTTCCTTTTCTCCTTTGCTTTTTGCTTCTCTTCTTTTCTCAGCTATTTGTAAGGCCTCCTCAGACAACCATTTTGCCTTTTTGCATTTCTATTTCTTGGGGATGGTCTTGATCACTGCCTCCTGTACAATGTCATGAATCTCCATTCATAGTTCTTCAGGCACTCTATCAGATGTAATCTCTTGAATCTATTCATCACTTCCACTGTATAATCTTAAGGGATTTTATTTAGGTCATACCTGAATGGTCTAGTGGTTTTCCCTACTTTCTTCAATTTAAGTCTGAATTTGGCAATAAGGAGTTCATGACCTGAGCCACAGTCAGTTCCTGGTCTTGTTTTTGCTGACTGTATAGAGCTTCTCCATCTTGGGCTACAAAGAATATAATCAATCTGATTTCAGTATTGACCATCTGATGATGATGTCCATGTGTAGAGTCTTCTAACTCATTAGCTCATTGAAACTCAAAGAAACCCAAAAGCTAGGTTATTACCATTCCTGTATTCTAGATGGGAAAATTAAGGCACAGAGAATAAAATACCCTTCCCCGTCTCACAGGCTGATACATGCAGTCAAGATTCACACTCAGTGAGGCTAGCTTTATAATTTGTGCTATTGATCACTGTGCTATGTTGACAAGTAAAGTATCTGTCAGATGCTGAAATGTAGGAGCCTATGACATATTTTATACCTTCAAGAAGCTGTAAGTATATCTACTTCAAGCCATAAGAGAGAAACTTAGACTTGCCCTTGCCATTAAAAAAAAGAAGAAACTAGAAAACTAGATAAATATATCAGACAACTAATGCATCCACTATACAACAAGATGGTGAGGGCTATGATCCCTGGATTAAAGAAAGCAAAAGATGACCTCTGTAATTGCCCTAGTTTTCTGTCATGAGGCAGGGAGGGAACACCCAAGCACAACCCAGTGGACTCACTGAGTTACAAAGATAGGAGCTCGGGGAGTCTGGGGGAGCTGGGTTTGTAGGACAGGGTACCAGAGCAAGGAGCTACACAGAAAAGTGGCCCCAGAAATCTTCATAAGGGTCCCCTTGAGTCCTTTGCTGCATACTAAGCTGAGCATGTATAGAGTAAAATTCCACAAGAATCATCAGAGAACAGCTATCAGGAAGGCTGGAGCCTGAACAATATCCAGAGACCACAGGACTGTGAAAATTTTACATTTTGATCAGCCAAAAACTGGATCAAGCTTGTTGAATATGTGGTACATTCAATGGAAGAACAAAGAAGAAGTGACACAAATGCAAAACAGCAAGATTGTAGACTAAAATTCAAGCATATCAATAATTGCATAAACATAAACAGACCAAACCCTTTAATTGGAAGGCAGAGATTGTCAAGCTGAACAAAAAATTAGACTTACATATATGCTATTTGCAAAAAGCACACTTTAAAGACACAAGTAGGCTAAAAGCAAGTGGATGAATAAAAGATATACAACAAATTCTGAACATGTGAAGACCACAATAACTGTACTTTCCATAAAAATAACTGTCAAAGTAAAGAATGTTATTATAGAAAAGGGGCATCTTGTAATCATAAAAGAGTCTATTCATCAGTAAGGCATGCAAGTCTTAAATGTGAATGCACTCAATTACAGAGCTTTGAAAATACACGAAAAAAAAGACAACAGAACTGAAAGAAGAGCCAAATAGATAGTTATGGTTGGAAATGTCAACACTCATTTTTTAATGATGTTAGAAAAATTAGATAGGAAGTCAGTATGGGTATGGAAGACTCAAACACACTATCAACCCACATGATCAAATTGATATTATGGGATAATGAATTCAGTAATAGCAGAATGCACGTTCTTATTTTAAAGTGCACATGGAGCATATACCATGATAGAGTATATGCTGAGTCATTAAAAGCAATCTGAATGAATTTAAAGGGACTGAAATCATATTTGCTGACTACCATAGAATTAAATAAGAAGTCAAAAGCAGTAAGGTGTTAAGAAAATGTCCAAATATATAAAAATTAAACAGCATGCATGGGTCAAAGAAGAAATCACATGGAAAATTAGAAATTGTTTAGGATCTTCTTGATAATAATACAACATATCAAAATGTGTGGGATGAAGCTAAAGTAGTGCTTTATTGTACAAAATGATAAGCTGATTCTAAAATCCATGCAGAAATGCTGTGGACCTAGAATACAGAACAATTTTGAAAAAGAAGAAAAATGTTGGAGGACTTACTCTATCTGATTTTTAAATTGTCCTGTCTACAACAATTAGAGCAGTGTGGTATATTGACATAAGAATAGACAAACAGATCAATAGCAGAGAACAGAGAATCCAAAAATAGATACATATATACGTTATCACAGAAATTTTTAAAAGCACTACATTCACATAGAATATACATAAATGCCCAATAATTACATCAAAAGGTGCTTGACATTATTAGTCATCTTAGAAATCTAAATTCAGACAAAGATGAGACTTTCCTACATATTCAATGGCCAATAAAAAATAAAAAAAGAACAAACTATGCAATAGTATAGGTGAACTCTAAAATCATCATGTTAAAGAAGCCAAACACTAAAGACTGTGTACTGTATAATTCCATTCATGTGACATTTTAGGAAAGACTATGTAATCTATAGTTCCTGGAAACAAATCAGTGGTTGCCTGATGCTAAAAGCAGGAAGGAATGAACTAAAAGGGGATCTTTTAGTAGCAGTGGAAATGTTCTATAGCTTGATTGCAGCGGGAGTTACACAGGTGTGTACATTTGTCAGAACTTAAAGAATGTACACTTAAAGTGGGCATATTTTGTAATACACAGATTATATATAAAAGAAACTAAATATTTGTTGCATAAACAATATTAGCACTTACTATTGCCTAACTCTTTCCCAAACTTATACAGTACATTGAATTCCTTTAGTGAGTCTCAGAAGTCAGGGATTAGCATGGGTTGTCTTGTCTGATTGAATATTATAATTGAAGTTGACCTGTCCATCCACTGGGCTCCTACAGAACTTTGGATCTCACGTTTTAGTTCTTGGTGTGCATGTCTTAGCTTCCTTAGTTGGGACTCATAAAGCACAGGGGCTTGGTAGAATTGTAACAGTTCTTTGCTTAAAACTTGCCCCGAAGCTCGTTTTATGTAATTAATGCTGAATGAATGCATTACTGGAGACCACCTGGGTTGGGCCACTTTGGAAGGTCCCAAGTTTCCTGTCAATAGAGGCGTTTAAGAGAAGACTGAATGACTATATATTAAAGATGCTGCAAGGGGACTCAAACATCAGATGGTGGTTGGACTAGAGAAGTTCTCTCCCATCTCTGATTTATGTAAAACCAAAGCTTCCAGGATGAGGTGTTTCCCCACAGAGAGAAGAGATTCTAAAAATTAAGAGGAGTAGTAGCCATCCTGACAATCCACTGACCACAGGTAGGTTGGGGTTCACCCTGAGACAGCAGAGTGGGATTCAGTGTCTGTTACCAGGCAAGTGAGATTTAATTATAAGCAAGGGAAGGATCTAATTCTGGAATGTACAGACCCGATATTCTATTATGAAATCTAATAGAAGGAATTTCAAAAAACACAGATTCATGTGAGAAGTTCCCTCGAAAGAAAAGATGGAGATGATAATGGGCATGGATCACCTGAAGATGGGGAGGATGGCAGATTTATAGAATTGCCCTTTCACCCCACTCTGAGGGCAAGCCTCCTCACTCCTATGGGCCTTCATCCTTAAGATGAAGGAATGGATTCAGCACAACGTAATAAGTTCTGCACATCCTCTCATCAGACTCCTTTGCTTAAAATTGTCATTAAAATCTTTAAGTCTAAGTTTATTCATCCGCAAAAATTCTATAAAAATAATTATAGAATCTTCATGAGGATTTGATAAGACCTTGCATGTTTAGTTAAGTCCATTGCACATAGAATGTACTTAGTAAGTCCTGGCTATGAAAATGGTTATGATTTATTATCTTTCTCATCATTATGTCATTGTACCCTGCCAACACTCCAGAGACGATAAGTAAGAGTACCATGCCCAGAGCGAACCAGCCTGTGCCACCCTCTAACATCCTCTAATCTTTACTGCATTAAAATCAGAAACCTGGGAAGAATGAGCTTTCTCCTTTTTAAGTTTCATCTGCAGAGTCCTAAGCAGTTTTGATGTGATATACGTTACTTTCCAATCAACCTCATTTTTACAGAGATGTATTCTACCAAATTAAAAGTTCTATGAAATTCCATGAGAGCAGACACCTGTAAGTTACGTCCATCAATGTTTGCCCAGGGCCTAGCAAGATACTTGGCACTTAGTAGGTGCTCAACGGGTATCAGATGAATGAATATGATCTCCTTTCCAAAAGCCTTGCATACGCATCATATCTGACACAAGCCCAGGTGGTTTGGGGTTATGCAGCAATAAAGTCAAGATTCCTACTTTGTAAGTGTCACTCTAATCATACTGAGTAGTCATTTAACCTGTCTACGGCAACGGGAAGACTGTTCTTCGGCTGTATGAAATTAACAAGAAATAATTCATGCTTCATGTTCCAAGTCCCTCCTAATAATGAGGGCTTCTTACCAGCTTAATTAGTTAGTAAAGGACAACATTCTTTTCTTTCCATCTTTTGTCAAGAATTCTAAAGACTCTAAGAAAAGTGACTCAGAAGGTGAAACAACTGGACTCCTGGTATTACTTATAAACTCTGCCCTGAAAATTATTTCAGGATCTGTAGCAGCAAATCTCAAGCACCATTCACCTTGCCCATAAAGCTGGAGTCTGAGTAGAAAGGGTGGGACAGCCAAGGACATGTTGTCTCACAAAGTAGCATTAGCTTCCTTTTTCATCATCAACCTTTTTTAAAAGAACACACAGAAATGTATAAATTGTGGTTTATCTCACAACAGGAGCATTTAATCAAATGTACTATAATTATATGTTGGGTGGCTACTGAGAATAATCACTGTTTCTTCACTATAAGGATGGTCCTAAGAATTGCATTAATGAGGGTGAACCATAATAGCATTGGGAATTCAGCTACATTTAAATGTTAAATTTACATCTCAGCCTTGTAGATTCCCTATAAATTGATTACTATGGGCCAGGATCTTTTCATGAGCATTGGCGTTTAATGGGCATTCCTTGAATTGATGCTTTACTTTAAGTGAAACGTGTTTGCATTAAAAGCATATTCATTTCCCAGTCTCCTTCTTATACATTTGTTTCCTTTGTTTAGGAATCCACAAAGCTTTTGATGTTTAGCTAATTTTTCCCCTCACTGCATAATGATTTTTAGAAGGTTGTACTTTAAAAGGTTTTGTGTTTTTAAAAAATGGCATCCCTTAAGCAGATAGTCAATTAATGGGGCTGCATTTAACTGCCAAGTGGGAGCCAGCCAGGTGACCAAGAAAGAAACTGGCTATTGGTGTAAATGAAAGAGTGTATTAGAATAACTGAGCCGATAGTCACCAAATTTTTCACCAGTGTCAACTTCTAGGTTTACTTGCTTCATCTTCAAGGCTTATGGTTTGAGGCAGGACTATTCACCATGTTTCTATTTTCCTTGTAGTTCTTTCCCCAGAAGCTGGGGGTGGAGAAAATTTGACTGTATTTTGCAGCTTTATTCAAGTGGTTTGTGATCTTTTTGAAACCAATTGACTTACACAAAAGTGTGGACGTACTTATTTTGGATAAATCCATGCTACCTGACATATAAACAAACAATAAAGAATCGAAAGGAGTCTAGAGGTGCTCCCTCCCAGATCAATTTTCTTCATTGGCCTGAGCTGCCTGTAAATTGATTCACAAGGTACCATTCTCATTTTTCTGGATTTTGATTGCATATTATTCGCTAGTGGTGTTGTTCAGTCGCTCAGTCATGTCCTACTCTTTGTGACCCCGTGGACTGCAGCACGCCAGGCCTCTCTGTCCCTTAACCATCTCTCAAAGTTTGCCCAAGTTTATGTCCATTTCATTGGTGATGCCATCCAGCCATCTCATCCTTTGACACCCTCTTCTCCTTCTGCCCTCAATCTTTCCCAGCATCAGGGACTTTTCCAATGAGTCAGCTGTTTGCATCAGGTGACCAAAATACTACAGTTTCAGCTTCAGCATCAGTCCCTCCAACGAGTATTCAAGATTGATTTCCCTTAAGATTGACTGGTTTGATCTCTTTGCTGTCCAAGGGACTTTCAGGAGTCTTCTCTAGCACCACATTTAGGGTTACTTTTTATTGTTTTTAATGCTGCCATCTTTTCAGATGGGATTTTTTTTAGTAGTAAACCTTTCTTCTGTATATTCCCTATTTTCTGTTGTACAACTTCCCATGACCTTCACACTATGATATCAAAAAATTAAAAAGTCCATCTTGGTACAGACTCTTGGTCCCTCTAGCCCAGAATTCTACTGCTGACAATAGCCCCCAAAGCCATTTTGTGGAGGACTTGGCTGCCCACCTTGCCATGACCCCTAAAATTTGGAGTGCATACTCTAAAATAATGTCATAACTCTTTGTAACCCAATATGGCTTGATCAGCTCTGAATTTAGTTAGATCCCTTTAAAGAGACAGTTTTAGCCTGGGTGAGGGCAGGCAGGAGAGGGAAATGGAGATCCACAATGCGACTGGAAGCGCTAGCGTGGGTTCTCAAAACTGATTCCAGTTCCCAGTAGTGATGCCAGTCCTCAGGTGGCTGCCTTCAGCAGTGAGAAATACCCAGCTGCTTCTGTCCCTCATCCCATAGCCAGCTGGACCCCTGTGCGCGGCAAAACAGTCCCTGCAGTCCCATGGCAAGTGTGACTTTTTGATTGTCAGCATAGTTTATCAAAGTTTCTTTGAATGGGTAAAATACCCCCTTTCTCCTTTTTTGTAAGTTTTTAAAAACCTTTTTAAAAATTGTAAAAACAATACAACTCTTCCTTTTATGAAAACTATGACCTTTTTCCCGATAGACTATAGGGAAGTTTTTTAATATTAATAACAAACCTTTTTTTTTTTTTAAGTTAATTTTACAGATCCGCCAACCTGGCCACGTGGCAGTGAGTATCACTTATCAGAGGTTCGTAGAGTCTCCCTTGCAGCCTCTCTCATGAATGGACATCTTCCTATTGACCTGTTGCCCTCCAAGATGGTAGTCATTTACAATGGCTCTCTCCAGCTGCCCCATGTCCCACAGGCATTCCTGCAATACCCCTGCCAGCCAGCCTTCCAGAATCATTCATATTCAGTACAGGAAGTGGGTCTAGTACATGTCCATGCAATACTCCCAGCTTCTCTCATTCCTTTGTGTCTACTTGCCAACAGAATGGAGGTGGCAATCAGAAACAAAGGCTTACGTCTTCTAACAGTGGTCTTCCACTGCACATGCAGCTTTGTAACCTTTAAATATCTGTATCGAAAAATCAAAGTCTTTCCATTTGAACACACTTTCCATTGTAGAACACCATGATGATTTTAAGACTTTCATTATAACCTCCACCGTGGCACCAATTTTTAGAGTCTTTCCAAATCTGAAAACCTGTGTGTGTTGAATGTTCTCACAGTGTACTCTGTCAGAGGCAGAGTACATCAGTTTTTACTGATGTTTTCTTAGGAGCATCATTCCCAGGTGTGGCAGAACTGCAGAAAGGCATTTACAAGAGTCCCACTGACTCAGATAGGTGGGAGCTTTCTTGACATCAGGCCATGAAAGAAGAATGGGCAATCATTTCTATATGGACAAAGGGGGATTAATAAATTAGGACTGGCATGTAACCATGAGTAAGATTCAAAATTACACCTCTCAGAAGAGGTGTCAATATTAGTTTGAGTTGCAAAACAAGGTAGATGGAGAGAGTGGTATAGATGTTCTTCATAGCTACATATGGAAGCTATGACTACACATGCACACATATAAAATTACAAACTCCAATATAAGGAACCAATCATGTATGAATGTGGTTGTACTTTTAAGGTTTCTAGGCAAGTGGTATTAAATTATAATTTTCTGAATGGCAAAATCATGACTCATGGGGAAGGTGCAAGGCAAGTCAGGAGGGAAATTAGAATATTAAGAGGTGGGTGGTAGATGCTGAAGACAAGTCCAATTTTATACACACACACGTATGTTTTTCTAGAGAGAGAGAGATACACGTATAGATATATACACATATATTTACATTAATATGTGTGTGTCTGTGTATAAAATTTGTTTTTCTTTTCCGCCCAACACTCCTCATAACTGGGGACCATACAGGGAGAAGGCAGAAGACCAGCCCTTGTGTTGGTGACCACTTTGCCCAGTGCTCTTAGAGTAATCATGGATAAAATCATAGACGGGATCCATGAGTCACTGAACTTTGGAGAAGAAACATGAATGTGATTATTCCTTTATGGTTTAAGGTTGTAGATGGGTGGTATTAAATTATAACTTTCTAAAAGGTAAAATCATGATTCACATGCAAATGAAACATGAACGCATGTCATGTCAAAGATTTTATTCAATTCATTCATTAATATGAGAATCAGTAAGATATTCACACTAATTCAACGAGCATTTGAGAAACTGAGTGTGTGTGATTTAATAAATATTAACCTAAGATTTGGAGAAGGCAATGGCACCCCACTCCAGTACTCTTGCCTGGAAAATCCCATGGACAGAGGAGCCTGGTGGGCTGCAGGCCATGGGGTCGCTAAGTCAGACACGACTGAGTGACTTCCCTTTCACTTTTCACTTTCATGCATTGGAGAAGGAAATGGCAACCCACTCCCGTGTTCTTGCCTGGAGAATCCCAGGGACAGGGGAGCCCGGTGGGATGCTGTCTATGGGGTTGCGTAGAGTCAGACACGACTGAACTGACTTAGCAGCAGCAACCTAAGATTGCCAAGTTAGATAAAAACTAGTTAACTGGTTAATGTTTTAGAGGCCAATAAACTGTAACCTTTGAAATGAACTGTTCTATGGGACAGAAATAATTTTCATCTGTATTAGACTAAATATCTATGAGTTAACATAAAACATCACTAAGTCTGGGACCTTTAATCAGTAGTAAGCAACGAGTCAAACTAAGTACATCATCCTAGATAATCTTCGCGTGGACTTTGCCCCTGAATAACATTGGAAGTATATGCTACCCACCTTTTTGATTTATTTTCAAATTGTGGTTAATTTCCATAACAGTGGTAAAAAGTAAAGGAACATATTGAGTAGCACAGAATAGAGTGTTTAGATCTCAGCTTATACGTGAAATATCCCATGTTTTGAGGGGAACAATAATCTTCTTGTCTTTCACCAAAGCAGCAAGTGAGAGGAGAATCCCCAGAAAATAGGATTTACTTAGCAAAATTGCTACAGAGTCAGAGAATGCAGTCAGTATATCTGTCTACTTTTGCCCCGTTAGATGTTTAATAATTCATTCATTTATCCATTCAGTGATCCAACAAACAGTTACCGAGCACTTACTACCTGCCAGGCATCGGGGATTAGGGTGAAAAAGACAAAGCCCTTGCTCTTACTTTCTAATGGGAAAATCAGGCAGCAAATAATGAAATCATTTTAAGACTAACATAGACTTAGGTAGTAGAAATTGCTATGAAAAGCGAGGGGAAAGAAGCAGGGTAAGGGGATAATGAATGATCGGGGGGAGGAGTAGGTTTTAGATGGGACGGTTTTTAGCTCCCGGGGGGACTGGCAGGTCCTGCGGGAACAGAGAACTTGGTGTCGGGAGGGGCTCTGCCGTCCGTCGTCTGGTGAGTAGTCCCAGGCTGCCTGTGCCCACTGTCAGAACGTGATTGAGTCTTGACTCCAGTTCATGGCCTAAGATACCTCCAGCTTGAATTTCCGTCTTCTTGTCATGAAGCAAAATAGGGATGGGGGACTAGTGCTGAGGGTGGAGCAAACCGCACACACACGGTTCTCCACCAGGGAAAATAAAAACCTCTACAGGTGTCCTGGGATAGGGCAGGGAGAGAAGGTGCAGAAAGCTGGTCAGGAGCAGAGTTTTCAGGTCAGAGACACCTGGATTTGAATCCCATCTCTATCACTTACTACCATGTGACTCCAGTTATTTAAATCAATTTTCCATATGTCAATGAGGCATGATGGTCATTCCCTCATGGGGTCACTTGGAAAATTAAATGAAATAATCTCCAAAAAGCCCTAGGAACACTGGAAGTCCTTAAGAGACAGTATTGTTCCTGTCATTCCTACAGGTTTAGAGAGCCTGCAGTGCTGTCTTCCTGTAGCAGTGATTAGTAATTAATTAGCCTTATTACCCCCATACAGCTCCTTCAGCTTTGTGGGAAGACGAACCGTTATCACAGAGTTCAGATACCTGAGAACTGGAGGTCCCCCAGGTATGTGGGTGTTGCCCTTTGATCTGTGCTCAAAACTACCCCAGCCACCAATCCACGTTTTCCAAAGAGATGGAAGGAGGAAGGTCTTAGTGACTCTTGAAACTTTTTAGCACATGCTTGGAAATTCCTGGGTGAGAATTTAGAAAGTAAAATTATAATCCTTTTCATGGAGTTTTGATCTGAGATATTTTTCCAGTTCCTCTCCTTCGTGTCCTTTCCTTTCCTTTGTTTTACTGTTCTTTTCTCTTATAAGTTGCTTCTCTTCTGGAGTGCTAGGGGTTAGGAAGCTATTAATTACCTGCATCTCACTCCAATTTTCAATGAAATTCAATATAGTAAGGATAAAACTGCCCCTTTTGAAAAGAGAGATTAAATGTCTGCAAATTTCACAAATTGATTTTCTAATTGTTTTGGTAATAATGTTTCTCCATCTGATAATGTTGCTGAAATAACTTTAATTAAACTTTAAATGTAATTTTGTATTTTATACAAGAAACTAAGTTTTCTTGCAGGGAATAAGTTAAGGCCATAACATTCTTCTCTAACCCCATAATTATTATGATCAGGAAATGTCTGTAATACATTACACTGTAATTAAATTGCATACCCCAGACTGTTCAAGATCTGTTTATAAAGGAGAAATGGATTTTCCGCAGCTGCTTGCCTGTGAGTGCATGCTTCATGAAACATTGCTGCAGTCAATGTATGCCCGGAAATAACAGACTTGAATTGAAACTCTGAAAGCTTTCAAATGTCTTTCAAAAACTTCTCATAACATGAATTGCTTAATTTGTGTACATGAAAACCCACTGATTACATATGAATGAGTCAACCTACGATAAGAGGGGGCCATGAGAATCTTTGTGTATTTACCACCCTTCTCTTCAGAAATTAGCAGGTATTCATTTAATCTTGTTCCAAATCCTGCCCGGACCATGGTCATTAATGGGATTGCTCTGTGAAGACTGGAATCTGCTGTGAGCAATGAGGGGCAGGTCAGGTATTTCCTACAATATTCACTGGACCATCTTCACCCAGTCACACAGCTGGAAAATATTTTGTGAGATGAATGTTTACAGAAAGGGATTCAGAGAGGAGAGAGAAGTGGGGAGAGCCGGAGGAGAAGGGAAAATAATCCAAACCCGGGTCAAGGCAGGGTCACATAGAAGAGACCTCACAGCCCAGCTGGTTCATCTTGAAGACCAATCATCAGGCTTCCCTGGTGGCTCTGTTGATAGACTCCTCCTGCCAACGCAGGAGACACGGGTTTGATTCCTGGACCGGGAAGATCCCACATGCCCCAAAGCACCTAAGCCCATGAGCCACGACTGTTGAGTCTGTGCTCCAGAGTCCAGGAGCCAACATTACGAAGCCTGTGAACCCTAGAGCCCGTGCTCTGCAACGAGAGAAGCCACCACACGAGGAGGCCGCACATCACTAGAGAGGAACACCTCCCCCAACCCCGCTTTGCCGCAACTGGAGAAAAGCCCACACAGCAACAACGACCCGGTGCAGCCAAAACTAAGTAAATAAAAATTTTTTAAAAATCATCAGAACCTTGATTTATTAAATGAGAAATTTAAATCCTTCAAGTTGTATTTAATTGGTCATGCTGTTGTGGATAGGTTGTGTCAACCTTGGCGACACATAATGCCTATAACAAAGTATTAACTGAATGCCTAGTCATCCTCACCAGCATCTTGAACTTGGGTATCATCAGCCCTGATTCATTCATGAGTGGGGAAAACAGGCTGGGTCGCCTTGTGTGATTTGCCTGAATTCACCCAAGTTTGAATTCAAACCCAGTCATATCTGACACTAACCCCTATGTTCTCTCAGCTGTATCTCCCTGTCTAGGTCCAGTTCCTTGACTGACAAGCTCAAGGACATATCTTCACATCCTTAAATTCCACACTTCCATTAGAACTAACTTCCTAATGGTGAACTGCCCTGAGCCTGCTGTAGTTTATTTCCAAGGGATGAATGTTGGCCTTCAGAGCAGGCTCTTCCTACCAGCTCTCTACTTCTAAAAGTCATATATGATGGAATATTACTCAGACATAAAAAGGAATGCACTTGAGTCAGTTCTAGTGAAGTGGATGAACCTAGAGCCTTGAGTCAGTTCCAATGAAGTGGATGTTTGCATTTGAGTCAGTTCTAATGAAGTGGGTGAACCTACACAGAGTGAACTAAGTCAGAAAGAGAAAAACAAATACTGCATATTAACTCATAGTATATGGAATCTAGAAAGATGGTACTGATGAACCTATTTGGAGGGAAGCAATGGAGACAAAGACATAGAGAATAGATGTATGGACATGGGGCCGGGGGAGGAAGAAGAGGGTAGGATATATGGAGAGAGTAAAATGGAAACATATATATTACCATATGTAAAATAGATAGCCAATGTGAATTTGCCGTGTGACTCGGGGAATTCAAAGCGGGGCTCTGCAACAACCTAAGGGGGTGGGGTGGGGAGGGCAGTGGGAGGGAGGTTCAAGAGGGAGGGGACATAGGTGTACCTATGGCTGGTTCATGTTGATGTTTGGCAGAAACCAGCACAATTGTTTGTTCAGTCGTTCAGTCGTGTCCAACTCTTTGTGACCCCATGGACTGCAGCACACAAGCTTCCCTGTCCATCACCATCTCCCAGAGTTTGCTCAAACTCATGTCCATTGAGTCGATGATGCCATCCAACCATCTTCTCCTCTGTCATCCCTTTCTCCTCCTGCCTTCAATCTTTCCCAGCATTAGAGTCTTTTCCAATGAGTCGGCTCCTTGCATCAGGTGGCCAACGTATTGAATCTGCAGCTTCAGCATCAGTCCTTCCAGTGAATATTCAGGACTGGTTTCCTTTGGGATTGACTGGTTAGATGTCCTTGCAGTTCAAGGGACTCTCAAGAGTCTTCTCCAGCACCACAGTTAGAAAGCATCAATTCTTCGGTGCTCAGCCTTCTTTACGGTCCAACTCTCACATCCATACATGACTACAGGAAAAGCCATAGCTTTGACTAGATGGACCTTTGTTGGCACAGTAATGTCTCTGCTTTTTAATATGCTGTCTAGGCTTATCACAGATTTTCTTCCAAGGAGCAAGCATCTTTCAATTTCATGGCTGCAGTCACTGTCTACAGTGATTTTGGAGCCCAAGAAAACAAAGTCTGTCACTGTTTCCATTGTTTCAATTATCCTTCAGTTAAAAATAAATTTAATTATTAAAAAAAGAATCATTTGATGATTCCCTGTTCAGAACTCACATACCTGTCAAAGACACTGCCATTTATCCCTAAGGATAGTTGATATCTCCCCCACCAGCCCACCCGCATCGTCAAGTGCTCTCAGGAATTGAAATGCAGGCTGTCCCTCCGTGCTGGTCTTTCCGATCAGTGGCTGTCACTGATGAAACGTCTCCTTGGATCCGCAGAGACAAAGCTGCAAGGCTGCCAGCAGGCCGGCTCTCATATCTCCTGTGGTTATCAGCGTTCTCATTGGTGGTACCAGATCTTCTGGAACTGTTTCAGTTTTGTAAAATGTTCATGGGAACTTCGATGGTCTCTGAGGAAATGCTTTCCTTAAGTCACCAGTTCTAAAGGGAGGCAGCCAAGTTCCCAGCCATCTGGCAGTCAGTTTCTTTCAGTCTGAGACAGAAAGGGAATTTCAGAGGCCTTGAAGAGGGCATGCACAAATATTTCTTGCTTCTATTTTTTCAATAAGGAATTTGGAGCCTCAGTCTGTCAGCCACCATGACAAGTCTTTAGGAAACTAAATGGGAGCAAACCAGCCCTGAGCAAGCCATACTCTGTCTGTTGGAATTAAATGTCCTTTCCTGTTTCTGCAGGTTCACAGCTCTGATTGACCTTCTATCTAGCTTCAGTGACTTCCATTCTTTGAAATCCTTGATGCCATCCTTAACACGTCCATGAATAAGACATCCACCCCATGCTAACTGGCATCCAGAGAGCATGTGCTTCTCACCAGCTTTAACTAGATCCAAAATGTCGTGATTTCTGTTAAACTGCTTCTTTTTCCTACCAGAGTAAACACACCGATTTGTCTCTCCTGGGTTGTGCTGTGAGTTCATGGCATAAGTTGTCTTCTAGTTTAAAAACAGACTGCTGCCCTTTTCACTGTTTGGGGGTGTGGATATCATCGTCTGACCCTATTCTTTGTCACTTGTCCCCCAAACTGTACCTTCTCCCCAGCCGTTTCCTCACCACCACAGTCATTTACACAGTTCCAGCTCCACATTTTTCTGGGATATCTCCCTAAGGTGCAGCTCCAGTCTCCCCATCTTCTTGCCCATTGCCCCCCCCCCAGTGACTCCCCATTTAAGGACTACATTCAGTCTATTTTCAGCCTTCTTTAGGACTTTTCATGGATAAATCAGTTGCCAACTTTATCTGCCTGAAATTAGCCCACATCACCCAAACTGGAATGCTCACATGTTCTGTTCACCTAGAATATCTCTGTCTGTTGACATCCTAAGTACTTGTGCTAGATACTCTTTTACTACTTCATATCAATCCTCGCCTTTCTCTGCCCTATACTGTGCCCTGAGAGGCTAACTCTTACGGACTACCCTCTGGCTTATGATTGGATTTGGCCAAGGGAGCCCAGTTGGATATGAGAGGCACCAGCGGGGACTGATTCTCTGGCTTCTATAGACAAGCACAGCTCCTCTGGTGACCCTCTCCAGCAGATAGATCTGTAGCTATCGCTACTTTCTTCTGTGTCCTTTGAGGCTGAGAGGTGGTAATGACCTTCCTTGCTGCTCCTTTAGCATCCCTTATGAGTTTTACTTAACCCTGACCACTCTTTGTAAATAATACTTTCATTAAAATTTCCCAGTTTTCTCCTTGGAGTGTCCCATCTGTTTCCTACAACGGCTCTGACACAGCACCCTCAAGTCTCAGTTCACGTATAAAATTTGCTGATTTCATTCATTCACTTTGCAAATATACATTCATCATCTATTTGCTGTTGCATTTTAGGCTTTTTGTGGTTGTTCAGTTGCTAAGTCGTGTCCAACTCTTTGTGAGCCCGTGGATTGAAGCCCGCCAGGCCTCCCTGTCCCTCACTATCTCCCAAAGTCTGCCCAAGTTCATGTCCATTGAGTCCGTGATGCCATCCAACCATCTCACCTTCTGCTGACCCCTTCTCCTTTTGCCTTCACTCTTTCCCAGCAATGGGGTCTTTTCCAATGAGTCTGCAGCTCACATCAGGTAGCCAAAGTATTGGAGCTTCAGCTTCAACTGGTGACAGAGTAGAGAACAAAACAGTGGCCTTGCCTTCAGGGAACTTACAATATAGTGGAGAAAACAAATGTGAAACAGGCAATTGTAAGAAAGAATGGTGAAGATTCCGATAGAAGAAGGATGGAGCGCACACAGCAACGGGACCTAACATAGGGCTCAGAAAAGGTCATTCAACTACTTGAAGTAGCCACTGTTTTTTGTCCTTTCCCCACAGCATTCAGTACGTTCTGGTTGTGTTACTATTACTTCTGGGCACATTTTTGCTGCCTCTACTGCAGAATAAGCTTTTGAGAGCAGAGACTGTCTTTTTCACCTTTATATCTTAGCCCACTGCTAGAATGTTGTAGGAACTCAATTATTTGTCCAGTTGAATTGGACAGAACCTTCTGGACACTTATGAACCTCAGCTCCAGCCCACCCACTGAAGGTTGTACATCATTAGGCTGGATAATGGTGAGACCCCACCCTTTCAGAGCTATTTGAGAAACAGAAAACATGTTTTACTCGTTTAGAAAGAAAAAATCACTGAACAGGAAGAAGCCTCCTCAACACAGGTGAAGGGTTCGATAGGTGTTATCAGCTTAATACACTCTGTTTTGGGTATTTGCTGACAGGTATTGGAATCTTTAATTGTCAGAGTTGAGAGCTGAGCTTTCTTTCGTGTATTTACTTTGCTTCCGTGGCTTGTGTTATGTTTGATAGCACCGTAGTTGAACTCAGGGTGAAATATGAATGAATAGAGAGAAATTCTTATCTTACTCCAGAGCAAGGAGTTTGGGAAGATAAGTACAGGAAAACCTTGGTACAGAGTTTTTAAAACTTGGATTGGTGGAAGGAAACCCTGGACAGCATTCTGAGGCAATAGAGGGCTCAGGAACAATGAGACTGTCCACGGCACAGACCAGGAAGTAGAGAAATGGGAGAAGAGAACGCTGCAGTGTGGTAGACCAGAAGCCCCTAGACACATCAAGCCACCCCCGCCCCCTCAAAAAATAATTGTTGGGTAAAACAGTGACTGTCTTTCTCTAATACATGGCCTAGTAAGGCAAAGTAAGCGAATTCCTCAGAGGTGAAAAATGATGAAGTGAGAATTCGTAAGAAGTAAGAAAACTCCACAGCCTTTGTCTGAGGGTATCTTTGCCCATCCTTGTTGGCCTAGAGCATGGATTTTAAAAAGAAGTGAGTGCATCTGGGACAGGAGACAAAACTTAGGATCCTAGTGTCCTTTATTGATTAACTTTATATAAATATGTCAGCTATTGAGAGATCAATCATCTGAGATCTCCAGTGAGAGAACTGATATAAAGTGTGTGACTTCCAAACAAGAAGAGTTGGGGAGGTGGCAGAGGAATAATAGGAGGGAAAAAAAAATCTACACAAGGAGAGCAAGAAAGAAAAGGAAAAAAATAACAGAAAGCAAATAAACAAATAGAAAGCAAAAATTGAGATGGTATAAATGAGTCCAATTTAACAATAATCAGAATCTATATTAATGAATTATAACCTCCAGTTAAAACCCAAAGATTGTTAGATTAGTTTTTAAAATTGAACTTTATTCATAAGAGAATTCCCTAAAAATATAAGGACAGAGGCAGACTGCAAATAAATTGATGGGAAAAGACACATGAAGAATGAGGTAAGGAAAGGAGGTTGTTATTAAATACTAGGAAAACTAGACTTCAAGACAAAAAGCATTACTACAAATGGCAAGGATGACCACATATTAATAAAGATGTTCAGTTTATTAGTACCAGAAAGATGTGATTCCAAGTTTGTATGCTCCTACAAGCATAACCTTCAAATATATTAAAAAAAAAAATTGTTAGAATTACAAAAAAGAGATCCAAAATCATAGGTCATTTTCTCACATTTCTCTCAAAATTGATAAGACAATAAATCAATAAGGTGTTAAAAGATTTGAAGAATACAGTTAACAAACTTATTTTAATGCTTGCATACCCAGTACACTGAAAGCACTCTGTTCGACACATGCGACATTTATAAAATGGATCATCCAGTATGCCAGGGAGAAAAATCTCAGCAAAACTTGAAGAATTTGTATCACATAGCCCACATTCTCTAACAGTTACATTGGAAGTCAATAATGAAAAGGAAACCCTGTACCTTTGAAAATTAAAAAAAACATATTCTAACTTGTGCATCAAAGAAAAAAATCAAACTAGGAATTAGTAAATATTTAGAACTAAGTGATCATGAAAATACTCATCACAACTGATGGGATATAGAGAGCTGAAACAGTAGCAGGGGGAGCCTGTAGCCTTGCTGCTTATGTAAGGAAAGTCGTCTTGTTTAGTCGCTCAGCCGTGTCCAGCTCTTCTGTGACCCCATGGACTGTAGCCTACCAGGCTCCTCGATCCATGGGATTTTCCAGGCAATTAATAATTTCCCAACTGAAATGGGTTGCCATTTCCTTCTGCAGGGGATCTTCCTGACCCTGGGATCAGACCTGCATCTCCTTCACTGGCAGGCGGGTTCTTTACCACTGAGCCTCCAGAAGGAAAGTGTACAAAGGAATAAACTGAGCATTCAACTCAAAAAGTTTAAAAAAGAAAAAAAAAAGTGAATCAACCCAAACAAAGAATAAGAAGGGAAATAAGTATAAGTAAAAATCAATGAAGGAAAACTACTACGCATTAGAAAATATTATCCCCCCAAAATTATCTCTTTATTTATTTATTTATTTATTTTTAAGAATAATAGAACCTACAAACTGCTGGCAAGATTAGTGAACAAAAAGAGAGAGAAGACTTCAATAACCAGTATCAGGAGTGAAAAGGAGCACTGCCTATAGATGCTGCAGACATAAACAGTAGAGAAAAAGGATGGACCCGTCAAATTTTGCTGGAACACTGAAAAATAAAAATAGAAGCCTACCCTACAGCAAAATCAATTCTGGTTCTAAGTGGTTGAAGAATTTAAAAATGAAAAACAAAACTTTAAAAGTTTTAGACTAGGACCCTAGGAACTATTTTTGTGATATAAAGCTAAGGAAGGATTTCTTAAACAACAGACAAACGTAAAAATCAAAAGGAAAGTGTGCATAAATTCAGCTGCGTTGAGTAAGAACATTTATTCATCTAAATGCATGCTAAACAGAATGAAAAGAGTCAAAAGCTGGGAAATGATTTATATAAACTAACCACCAACAAAAGGTTAGTATCTAAAATATACCAAGAACTCCTGCAAATCAATAAGAAAAGGCAAATCGATTGAAAATAGGCAAGGGGAATGAACAGGCATTTCATGGAAAAGAAATGACAAAAAATACATATATGAAAACATATTCTCATTAATAATTTTAAAAATTAAAATCATATGCGATAATATTTCACATCCACTACATCAGCAAAAAGTAGCTTAAATTAATACTGAGTGCTAAAGAAGATGTGAAGCGAGAGGAAGACTCATATACTAACAATGGGAGGATAAACCGAAAAGGAATACATTTTGGATATACATGATGAAATTAAACATACGCATGCTCTATAGCCCAACAATTCCACCCCTACATTTAGAGCCTGGAGAGTGTTGATTATATTTATTTCGAAAAACTATGAAGAAAAGCAAGGAGTGGCTAACACACAAGCAGAACAGGATAGTGGGTCCCTCTGAAGAGAAGAAGGATCCATGGGGTTGTGAGAAGGAGCTCATAAAATGGGTTTTAAAGGTACTGGTGATGCCTTTCTTGCATTAAATCATGGGCATATGTGAACTTTTATACTGTCACCCTTTATAATCTACAATCTTATGTATGTATGGTATATATCTTAATAAAATGGTAAGTAAATAAATAATTAGGCCTGAGGCAAAAGAACCCACAGAGTGGGCCCAGTAGGTTCTGAAGGATGACTAGGAGGTATGAAGATTCCCTGAGGCTCTGATCCATAACTAAGCTAGATGAAAGCCTCACTAGAGTGAGAAAGTGAAAGTCGCTCAGCCATGTCGGACTCTTTGTGACCCCATGGATATACAGTCCATGGAATTCTCCAGGCCACAGTACTG
The DNA here is from genome assembly GCF_019320065.1 of Cervus canadensis. Taxonomy (NCBI): domain Eukaryota; kingdom Metazoa; phylum Chordata; class Mammalia; order Artiodactyla; family Cervidae; genus Cervus; species Cervus canadensis. The sequence continues at coordinate 63,482,311 of NC_057397.1, read as the reverse complement.
GAGTGGGTAGCCTTACCCTTCTCGAGGGGATCTTCCCAACCCAGGGATCAAACCCAGGTCTCCCGCATTGTAGGCAGATTCTTTACCAGCTGAGCCACCATTCCCTGAGGTTTGATCCATGACCAAACTAGAAAAAGACCTCACTAGAGTAAGAAGAAAGTTCTTAAGGGTGGTGGAGACTCCTGTTGGTGGGACTTGCTGGGAAATTTCATGGGAAGTGACTGAATGCCTTGAGAAAAAAAATCTGGAGCAAAGGAGTACTGACTTTCTTTTGTATCCAGGGATGTACATAATTTGCACTCTGCTGATACAAAAAAAAAAAATACATATATAGTCCTTTTATAAATAGAGGGGACATTTGTATCACTTGCTTTTCAAATAAAATTTATTTTCCTTCCCATAGCAAGAAGTTCAGAATTAGGCAGTGTAGAGCTTACTCAGTGGGCTTGCCGTATTTTCTAAACCCAGTCTCCTTCTGTGTTTCCACCTTGCCATTTTTAGTGTGGAGGCTTTTTGCCCCCTGCAGTGCTAGTCTTCTCATCTCTTTTAATTCAGCACAGAGCATTTCCTGACTCTTGTCAACCAGGTTAAGGCTTTCCTAGAACTCTCCCATGCCTGCCACTCATATCACAGTCGTCAGAACGATGCCATACGGCCATTTCCTGCTGCAAGGGAGGCTGGGAATGTCATTATTTTGCCATCACAGCCTGTCCAATAAGAGCAAGGAAGAGGGCCAGTGGTATCTAAACAGCTATTCAGCAACGTCTGTCAAAATACTTCATTAAGAGTTCTTCCTCTTTTCTCCCCAGGAGCCAGTCTACTTGATGACCTGTATAAATATTTCTCCTTCCATCACTCCCATGGAGACACCATGACCGTCATGGATCCAAAGCAGATGAATCTTGCTGCCGCTGTTTGGGCCGTTGTCTCTTACGTCGTTGCAGACTTGGAAGAAATGCTGCCCAGGTCTTAGCAAGAACAAGAGAGAGGGCACTTTTGTCCTTTCTGGCCAGAAATCCTGGGTCTGCAGCTTTAGGAAGCCCCTCTTCACCCAGCAACTTTATTGATCATTTACAAAGCACAACACTTTTTCATACTTTTCTGACATTATCTTTCTTGATTCTTTCCAAATTCTGTTTTCCTAGTGTAAAGAATAATCCCACATAGAATCAAATCAAATCCCACCCCCACATAAAATCAAAATATGGTAGAGATCCCAGTGGGGGCATTTCTTTACACCACTTACTAAAAACATTGTTTCTACTTCAGAAGTAAATACTGGATAAAGCTTTGGAAGACCTCTGGCTTTTATGCATGTATTTATGAACATTAAATCAAATATAGTGACACCAATTTTTTGTTCTAAGTTATTCATTGAAAGTAGAGGAACACACAATATAGTATAGTCTTAACTGAACATATGCAGGCATCTGACTTTCTAATTTATACACTTTGATATTATTAGAATTTTTTAATGAGGTATGAAATTTTTTAATTAATAGAAAAAAATGTCACCACTTGAAAAAATCAAGTATGTAAAATCCAATTTCCTTATTAAAGATCTACCATGAGCAAATGATAATACTATTTTACATTTATGTTTTATATATTTCACATAATAAATCTATGAAGTTGGGGCTTATTCATATTTTGCTGATAACAAAACTGAGGCTCATGGGGAAAGACTCTGCTTCCACTGCAGAGTGTAGGGGTTCAACCCCTGGTCAGGGAACTAAGATCCCACATGCAGTGCAGCAAGGTCAAAAAGAAAAACTATTGGGACTCATAGAAGCTAAATAATATTCACAGAGCAAAACACTTATCCTCATCTAGTCTGAGAATAATCTCTACTATTCTTTCACACACAATGTCCAGTATTCAATTTAAAAAATTACAAGACACACCCCAAAATACAAGAAAAGAGTTTAACTCATTGTCAAGAGTTAAAGCAATTAACAAAACCAGACAAAGCAGCATCATATTTCCAGATGTTGGAAATACCAGAGAGCAACTTTAGCATAACTATGGTTAATATGTTAAAATCTAGTAGGAAAATGGGACTATATACATGAACAGAAGGAGAATTTCAACAGAAAGATGAAAACTATAAAAGAGCATCAAATGCAAATACTAAAATAAAATATACAACATCAGAGATGGGTAATTTCCTTTTGGGGCTCATCAGCAGACTGGATAGGCTGAGGAAAGAATCAACGACCTTGACAATAGGTCAATAAAAACTATCCAAACTAAAACACGAAGAGAAGGAAAAGTGAAGGAAAACAAACACCAGAATGAATCACCCCAGAGTGTGATCTAATATGTACATGGCCTAATATACATGTAATTTGTTATCAAATGGTCTAATATACACATAACTAAATTCTTGGAAGGAAAAAACAAAGTATCAGTTTTATTAATGGTAATAATTAAAAAGATCTTTCATTCCTGGCATGGTAGCAGACTGGTACACTGACTGACCCTTACACTGAAGGCAAAATGCTGGATGACGTCTGAGAAACACTTTTTTAAATATATGAATTAACTGATTAAAAGATAAAGACCATTAGACCGAAAATTAAGTGAAGGCATGAACCAAGGTGATATAGAGCACATTGAACCAGCTTTCTTTTTGAGAAAATTAGCAGAATATGGTGAACTTAAATTCTGTTTTCACTTTTAGTGGCTTGGGGACTATCAACAAATTCCATAGCCTGCCATATTAAGGATACTAGACAACCTCAATGAAACTGAGACCCCCAAAGGATTCCGCAGGTTTGATACCTTATGCAGAAAGATCCGCCTTGCCGCACAACTAAGCCCATGCTCACAACTACTGAGCCTGTGCCCTAGAGCCCAGGAGCTCCTGAGTCCACGCGCGGCAACTACTGAGGCCCGAGCGCCCGGAGCCTGTTCTCCACCAACAAGCCACCGCAGTGAGAAGCCTGCACACCGCAGCCAAGAGTAGCCCCCGCTCATCACAAGTAGAGAAAAGCCCGAGCAGCAAAAGTACTCAGCGCAGCCAAAAATAAGTAAGTAAATAAAATTATATATTAAAAATAACTCTGAGAACCATAAGAAAAATTACCGTTTTAAGTAAGTGCTGAGTGGAGAGTCCAGAGAAATTCCCACAGATTAAGTTACAATAACTATTAACTCCCAGTTAAAAAAAAACAAAACAAAACAGGAATCATAGCATTCTGAGCAAGAGCAGTACAAAAAAGAAAACAGCAAAATTCAAAGTGTCCTCTGATACTGGAATGTTTAAATTGATTTCCAAATCTATGTCTATGATGTTTAAGGAGATAAAGAGAAGGGATTGAAAATAGAAGAGAAAGCAAAGGGGTATAAAAAGTGACCAAGTGTATTGTAAAAAGAAAAATACATAGAACTTTTATTTCTATTGAAACAAATAGAACTTCTATTCTATAGAAGTGTAAACTATAGTAAATGAAATTTTAAAATTAGAGGACCAGCGTAACTGCAGATAAGAGAATTCATGAACTTAAAGAAAATAGTGAAGAAATTAATGATAATTCAGCATCAAAAGATATGGAAAATATGAATGAGGTTAAAAAATATGAAAGCTAGTTTTATATGGTCTAGTTTATGTTTAATCAGGGTTCCAGAAAAGAGGAAGACAGAATCATCTGAATAATAAATGAAAATTTTCCAGAAATAAATATGCCAGTCCACAGAATCTAGAAACCCAATGAATCCTAAAAAGAATAAACAAGAAATCTGCAATAGCATGTTATAGAGAAACTACAGACCACAAAAGATATAGGGAAAAAAGTCATGTAAAATCCTAAATCCATTTATGATAAAGAGGACATCCTTACCTGATGAAAAACTCCTACCAAAAAAAGAAAAAGTTAAAATATCACAATTACCAAACACTTTCCTTTAATATAAGAAATAAGACATGAGTGCTTACTGGAGTCATCTGTAGTCAATGGTATCTTAGATGTCCTGGCCACTGTCGAAAGGCAGGGAGGGCAAAGTCAAGTGATGGTAAAAAGCAGGTAAATATTATCTATAGATAAACATGATTGCCTATGTAGAAAATTCAAAGGAACCTACAAAAAAATCAAAACTAAAAACAAAGTTTAGGAGTTTTAGAGAAAAAATTAACAGATATAATGAGAAGCATTTTCATACATATACTTAGAAAATGCAACCAAAACTATATTATTTATATTAGTATCTAATAATATAAAATATCTAGAAACAAATTTTACAAAAAGATGTGCAAGTTCCTTTTAGGGAGAAAATGGTAAAACTCCATTCATATATTTTAGTGAAAGTGTTAGTCATGCCCAACTCTTTGTGACCCCATGGACTGTAGCCCACCAGGCGGCTCTGTCCATGGAATCCTCCAGGCAAAAATACTGGAGTGGGTTGTCATTCTCCAGAGAGTCTTCCCAAGCCAAGGATCGAACTCCAGTCTCCTGCACTGCAGGCAGATTCTTTACTGTCTGGCCCACCAGGGAAGCCCTCATGTATATTAAGACAGAACTAAACAATTGGATAAATATGCCATGTTTAAGTTTTGGAAGACTCAATAGTAAACATGTCTATTCTCCCCAAATTTATCTATAGAATCAATGCAATCTCAATGAAAATTCACAATAGGATTTTTTTGGTTTGAGTTCTTAATCTTGGTTTGTTGGTTGGTTTTTTTGTTTACAGCCTGATTTTAAAATGTAATTGGATGACAAGAGACTAACAATAGCCAGCGTTCCTGAAAAAGAAAGTAAAAGTAAAGGATCACAGTAGCCATCAATGTGATTTCCAAATATTTTTATTTTCTTTCTCGGCAAGATTGTACCCTCTTGACCCCTTATAATTTAGTACCACCATGTGCTTTTGACAAAGAAATAGGAGCAGGAGTGGTTACCTCTGGATGAAAATTTTAAGACCCAGTGCATGATTTTGGTAGACTCTTTCTTCCCCCATCGTAATTAAGGACAATGTTCTCAAAAGTGCCTGCTCCAGGAACCTCTTTCCCGAGTGATGATGAGGCATGACCCAATTTCCAGTCTACCCATGATGGACATGATGCATGCACAAGAAATAAATCTTTATTATATATAGACACTGGTAATTTGTGGGGTTTTATTATCATAGCTTACTCTGATTTTTTTTTAATTTTACCTCATCAGATATCAAGACTCCTTATCAGATGTAGCATTTAAGATGACATGGCAGTAGCACAAGGGTAAAAAATAGACCAATGGAACAGAATAGAGAGTCTAGATCCAGAACCGCACATTCATGAAGACTTGGTTTATGGCCAGGTTGGTAGAGAAGATCAGCAAAAGATACAAATAAAAGAAAGACTTCTCAGTAAATTCTAGAACAATTGTCTAATAAGTCAACAATTCGACTCCCACTTCATACCTCCTCTGTAGTGTCTTGTTGAGAATAGATTGAAAACAACTGATTAAATCACTTGCCTAATTTAAAGGCACAATCCCCTGAAAAATATCTGAAAGCACCAAATAGAGTGCACAGTACATAGTAGCTTCACAATAAATGTCCTCTGATTGGGGGGCATCAGCTCCTTCAATCTTATGGCAAATCCATTTCTCAGTTTCCATTCCTCTGTTCTCTTCTTGGAGGAAATGATAGAAACAAGTTGAAAATTCCCAACATAGAGCCATCTCAAGAGAGAGCTAAACTGAACACCAGGAGGAAAGTCCTGGGATTCTCTTGAGGCTTAAGCAGGATATATGGGAAGCTGCCAACGAGGGAGGTCTTCACAGTTGTGCTTTAGGTGGTCCCATTTGTATCCCATCTTCACAAAAGGAGACAGAAGCCATAAATGGAGACTTGGACTGGAAGTAACCCACAAGGTTGTCAATTCCTACCACGTTGGCCCTCCAGAGACACAAGAAGATCTCTTGACTGAATACTGGTCATGCAGTTTACAAAGTGCTGTCTTCCACCTCAATCCAAAACCCAGTCTTTCTCAGATTCATGCTGGATTGAGAAATATACCACATCCTAATTCTTCAGCCAGTCTTTGTGAGGTGGAACTATAAGAGCATTTATTCTAGGCTAATTTTGTCTAACTCCTAGAGCTAACCTCTCTGCTCCATTGATGCCCCATAAATTACGAGGTTTTCCTCTCTGACTGGGAGAACAAACAATGTCAAATGATTTCTGAGCTCTCTCTTCTATTCCTTTTTTTTTCCCTTTATTAGTTGGAGGCTAATTACTTTACAATATTGTAGTGGTTTTTGCCATACATTGACATGAATCAGCCATGGATTTCTTCCATTCCTTTTAGTTGGCTGTTTCCCCGGCCTCTGAGGGTTTTCTCTAACACATGCAAGGATCGGTGCTCAGCTGGGGAGGGCTGGGCGACCCTCCAGAGCTCTCCAGCACCTCACTCTGTGAGGCTCACCCTCTCTGAGACTGTGTCCTGTGAGCCCCTGCTGCTGTGGCCTCCCTGGGCATTCAGATTCCTCTCTTCGACTCGTGGTTCCCGGACTCTGCTTAGGTCTCCCTTTCCTGAAGTGCGGCTGGAAACTCCCTCAAGGTTAACTAGTACCATCATTTAGGGCTCATTTCAATCTTTTTCTGTATCTCGGGCATGATGTCCTTCATTTCCTCATGTGTAGTGTCTTAAAAACTATTGTTTCATATATTTGATTTGAATTTTTAATTACTTCAGACCTAAAAATAAGTCTAATCCCTATTACTCCTACTTGGTCAGAAATGAGTGTCAAGTCATTAGTTTTTATCCAGTGTATACACTCATTTTCTTTTTACATTTTGCACATTTTGAATCATTCTTTTCTCACTGCTTGATTCCAATTTGGAAAAGTAGATTCTTAGAGATTTCACAAATTGTCCAAAGACTGAACTAAAATTCATGGCATCTCTGCATTATCAGAGTCCAAAGATAATCTAATGGTTTAGCTGGTAATTATCTTTAGCTTCAGGATTATTTTCTAGAAAGACTATACCATATACATGGATATATACATTTACATATATATATATATTTGCATATAATATATAATATTATATATAGATAGAGCACAATAGGTGGTGCAGTGGTAAAAATCCACCTGCCAATGCAGGAGATACGAGAGACCTGGGTTCAATCCCTGGGTTGGGAAGATCCCCTGGAGTAGGAAATGGCAAACCACTCCAGTATTCTTACATGGATAATCCTATGGACAGAGGAGCCTGGTGGGCTACAGGCTATGGGGTCGCAAAGAGTTGGATATGATGGAGCACAGGGAAGGACTGATGCTGAAGCTGAAACTCCAATACTTTGGCCACCGGATTCAGAGAAGTGACTCATTTGAAAAGACCCTGATGCTGGGAAAGTTTGAAGGCAGGAGAAGAAGGGGATGACAGAGGATGAGATGGTTGGATGGCACCACTGACTCAACAGTGATGAGTTTGAGTAACCTCCGGGAGTTGGTGATGGACAGGGAGGCCTGGCATGCTGCAGTCCATGGGATCACAAAGAGTTGGACCATGACTGAGCAACTGAACTGAACTGAGCACAGCAGCAGAATAAATATCTTATACTATATATTTAATATATAAATGTATTCCCTTCATGGATCACTGCCTTGTCATGGTGAAGGGGCTTGCTTAGCTCAATGAAGCTATGATCCATGCTGTGCAAGGCCACCCGAGACAGATGGGTCATAGTGAAGAATTCTGACAAAACATAGTTCACAGGAGAAGGAAATGGCAACCCACTCCAGTATTCTTGCCTGGAGAACCCCACGAACAGTTTAAAAAGGTAAAAAAACATGACACCAGAACAAGAGCCCTCCAGGTCAGCAGTTGTCCAATGTTGCTACTGGAGAAGAGCAGAGGGCAATTACCAATAGCTCCAGTAAGAATGAAGCAGCTTGGCCGAAGTGGAAACGATGTTCAGCTGTGGATGTGTCTGGTGGTGAAAGTATAGTCCAGTGCTGTAAAGAACAGTGTTACATGGGAACTTGGACGATTAGGTCCATGAATCAAAGTAAATTGGATGTGCTCAAGCAGGAAATGGCAAGATTGAACATCAACATCTTAGGAATTGCTCAACTAAAATGGATGGGATGGGAGAATTTAATTTAGATGTTCATTGTATCTACTACCATGGGCAGGAATACCTTAGAAGAAATGGAGTAGCCTTCAGAGTCAACAAAAGAGTCTGAAATGCAGTACTTGGGTGCAAACTCAAAAACAACAGAATGATATTGGTTTGTTTCTAAGACAAACCATTTAACACCACAGCAAGTCCAAGTCAGTGCCCCAACCACTGATGCCAGAGAAGCTGAAGTTGACCAGTTCAATGAATACCTACAGCATCTTCTGGAATTAACATAAAAAAACAGATGCTCTTTTCATCATAGGGGATGGAATGCAAAAGTAGAAAGTCAAGAGGTACCCAGAGTAACAGGCAAGTTTGGCCTTAGAGTAAAAAATGAAGCAGGGCAAAGACTAACAGAGTTTTGTCAAGAGAACATGCAGGTCATAGCAAACACCATTTTTCAACAACCCAAGAGATGACTCTACACATGCACATCCCCAAATGGTCAATACCAAAATCAGATTGATATGTTCTTTGCAGCCAAAGATGAAGAAGCTCTGAAGAATCAGTTAAAAGAAGACCTGGAGCTGACTGTGACTCAGATCATTAGCTCCTTATTGCAAAACTCAGGCTTAAAGAAAGCCACTCAGCCACTCAGGTATGACCTACGTCAAATCCCTTATGATTATAAGTGGAAGTGACAAATAGATACAAGGGATTAGATCTGGTAGAAAGAGTGCCTGAAGAACTATGAACAGAGGTTCATAAAGTTGTACAGGAGGCAGTGACCAAACCACCCAAAGGAAAAGAAATGCAAGAAGGCAAGGTGGTTGTCTGAAGAGGCTTTGCAAATAGCTGAGGAAAGAAGAGAAGCAAAAGGCAAGGGTAGAGAGTGTAGAGTTCCAGAGAATAGCAAGGGGAAATATGAAGGCCTTCTTAAATGAACAGTGCAAAGAAATAGAGGAAAACAATAGACTGGGAAAGACTAGAGATCTCTTCAAGAAAATTGGAAATATCAAGGAAATATTTCATGCAAGTATGGGCACAATAAAGGACATAAATGGTAAGGACCTAACAGAAGCAGAAGAGATTAAGAAGAGGTGGCAAGAAAATATAGAAGAACTATACAAAAAAAGTCTTAATAGCCCAAATAACCATAATGGTGTGGTCACTCACCTAGAGCTGGACATCCTGGAGTATGAAGTAAAAAGCTGGACATCCTGGGTCTTAGGAAGCATTACTATGAACAAAACTAGAGGAGGTGACTAATTCCAGCTGAGCTATTTAAAATCCTAAAAAATGATGCTGTTCAAGTGCTGTGCTCACTATGTCGGCAAATTAGGAAAACTCAGCAGTGGCCACAGGATTGGAAAAGGTCAGTTTTCATTCCAATCCCAAAGAAGAACAATGCCAAAAAATGTTGAGACTACCATACAATTCCATTCATTTCACATGATAACAGGGCTTCCCGGGTAGGTCAGCTGATAAAGAATCTGCCTGCAATGCAGGAGACCCCGGTTCTATTCCCGGGTCGGGAAGATCCACTGGAGAAGGGAAAGGCTACCCATTCGAGTATTCTTGAACTTTCCTGGTGGCTCAGCTGGTAAAGAATCTGCCTGCATTGTGGGAGATCTGGGTTCAATCCCTGGGTTGGGAAGATCCCCTGGAGAAGGGAAAGGCTACCCACTCCAGTATTCTGGCCTGGAAAATTCCATGGACTGTATCATCTGTTGTGTCACAAAGAGTCTGATGCGACAGAGCCACTTCCACTTTCACTTTTTCGCATGCTAGCAAGGTTATTGCTCAAAATCCTTCAAGTTAGGCTTCAGCAGTTTGTAAACCAAGAACTTCCAGATGCACATGCTGGGTTTCAGAGAGGCAGAGGAACCATCAAATTGTCAACATCTGTTGGATCATAGAAAAAGCAACAGAATTCCAGAAAAAAAATCTACTTCTGCTTCATTGACTATATTAAAGCATTTGACTGTGTGGATCACAACAAACTGGAAAATTTTTAAAGAGATGGGAATACCAGACCACCTTACCTGTCTCCTGAGAAGCTGGTATGCAGATCAAGAAGCAACAGGACCTGACATGGAACAACAGATCGGTTCAAAATTGGGAAAGAAATACAATAAGGCTGCATATTTAACGCTGCTTATTTAACTTCTGGGCAGAAATGCATCATGTGAAATGCTGGGCTCAGTGAATCACAAGCTGTAATTACGAATGCTAGGAGAAATATCAACAACCTCAAATATGCAGATGGTACCACTCTAATGGCAGAAAGTGAAGAGTAACTAAAGAACTTCTTGATGTAGGTGAAAGAGGAGGGAGAAAAAGCTGGCTTGAAACTCAACATTTTAAAAAATGGCATCTGGTTCCATCACTTGATGGCAAATAGAAGGGGCAAAGTGGAAGCAGTGACAGATTTTATTTTGTTGGGCTCCCAAATCACTGCAGACTTCCAAATCACTCCAAGTGACTGCAGCCATAAACTAAAAGACAGTTGTTCCTTAAGGAAAGCTATGACAAACCTAGATAACATATTAGAAAGCATTAGCATCACTTTGCCAACAAAGATCCATATAGTCAAAGTCATGGTTTTTCCAGTAGTTGTTCTTTCATTTGTACAGTATTTCTCTGCCTTTTTCATTATTATTTTTTTTTTAACTTATTGTCTTTGAGGTCTCCTTTTTCCAGGCTTCAAGGTTTAATTCTTTCTTCCTTTTGGTTTCTGCTGAAGAATTGATGCTTTCAAATTGTGGTGCTGGAAAAGACTCTTGAGAGTCCCTTGGACTGCAAGGAAATCAAACCAGTCCATCCTAAAGGATATCAGTCCTGAATATTCATTGAGAGGACTGATGCTGAAGCTAAAGCTCCAATACTTTGGTCACCTGATGCGAAGAGCTAACTCATTGGAAAAGACCCCGATGCTGAAGAAGAATTGAGGGCAGGAGGAAAAGGAAGCAGCAGAGGATGCGATGGTTGGATGGCATCACTATCTCAATGAACATGAATTTGAGCAAGCTCTGGGAGATAGTGGAGGACAGAGGAGCTTGGTGTGCTGCAGTCCTTGGGGTTGAAAAGAGTCAAATATGACTTAGTGACTGAACAACAATAGCACATATATATTTTAAATAATATATAAATACATATAAAGTGGGGGTGGTTTAGTCACTATGTCATGCCTGACTCTTGTGACAGCATGGGCGGTAGCCCTCCAGGCTCCTCTGGCCGTTGGATTTTCCAGGCAAGAATACTGGAGAGGGTTGCCATTTCCTTCTCCAGGGGATCTTCCCGACATGGGGATTGAATCCGGGTCTCCTGCACTGCAGCCAGATTCTTTACTGACTAAGCTACCAGGGAATTCTCTATATTTAAAGTACATAGTTATTATACAAACTCATAAGCTGCTAGCTGCCTCCTTGATGCTCCCTAAAATGGGATGTTTATGTCCTGTTGGACCAGTGTCTCCATTTCCTTTGAAGGTCATCAGAGAGGGACACTCACGGGCCCCACCTCCCTTTGACTTGGAGTTGCTATGCCTTCTGCTTGTTGCCCTGTCTGGTATCTTTAGGTCTCCCTCCCAGATGGTGGAACTCCAATACGTCCCATTTTACGTTCTCCACTCTTTGCCACCACCCTCCTCCCCACTCACTCTAGAATTTTAAGTTTTGAAGCAACTTTGAAAAACAGATTATATTCTAGCTTCAAATTCCCACCAGTTGGCAGGACTCCACCACCCCCCTCACCAATTGCCTCCTGAGTCTGCACCCCCCGTCCCTCTAGGAAATGCAGACTTTTCTCCAGCCCCACCTTCTGCACAGGGTTTGGGGGTGTACCTTCACTGCCTATATCCTAGAGATGGATCTTATTTCATCCTTTCCCCATAAGGTTTTCTATTTCCCTGGGGAAAAAAAAAAATAATTGCACAGGCCAATTGAAAGCACACCCTCACTGGGCTCTCTGCTGCTGGCTTACTGGAGGAGAAAGGAGTTGCAGAGAACTGCATGGGGTTGGGAGAACACACGGTGGTCGAAGAATTATGAGGAGAGGGGTCTAAAGAGTTTCTTCTCATGATAACTCCACTTGCACGTCATAATCACTTAGGTCTCCCAGGCAGCCATGTAGCCTAGCACGTGCTATTGAATCACTATGGCTACAGGCATTTTCAAGTACAATTCCCTTATTTTCCATAAATTGTAAAAGGCCCTGTTCATCTACTAAGAAATAGCATCTCATTTTGAGCAGTGGCCTAGTTCCTGTGCACACAGCAGCTTTCCAATTTGACTTTAGGGTCAAGATGCTTTTCTGATTCATTTGACTGCGTAGACTTAAGTGCAAATTGAGCAGAGAAACCCATTTAAATATTGTACAATGTGAAAAGGGTGAATTCTGTAACAGAAAAAGGAGGGGATTAGAGGAAAAGGAGGTTGATTGCTGAATTTGCCCTTGACATAGTTAAAGATGTGGTTTTCAGGGTTCTGGCGTTTTTGTGAACAATTTGGAACTGAAGTTCCCCAGAGTGCCCCAACTTCCTCACAATAATTACATTAACGACACCAAGAATGTTTTGAGAATCCTCAGGCATCTCCACTGCATATATTTCAGCACCACACAGTCCTATTTGCCCAGTGTGCTTCCCTCGTAATAATTTGAGATGCTTCTCACTTACCTTGAGTAAATATCAAACAGATCTTGATATCTATATCTGTCTCATGAAATATACATCCTCTCTAACTGTGCCCAAATGATTAATTTACTGCTATGTGATGATTAGCATAAAAATCTCATCACGACACGAGATAGAAATGTTATCAACTAATTGCCATTTGAAGTGAAGAATGTTTTTGCATAGAAATTAATGATGCATGCTTACCTCTCAATTCTCAGTTAAACCAGAAAACCCAAGACTGTTTTTGAAGCAGAAAGGAATTACTTTTGAAGTCTTTTTTTTTTTTTTTGCCTTTTTGCTTTCCCTTTAGATGATCTGCAGTTCAGCAACAGAATGGTGACAAGCATGGTTAATGGGGTTTTGTACACAAGATGAGACGGGTGAACTCAGTTCTCAGCAAATCAGGCCTTCCAGCCAATCAATTACACAATTTCAGGTACAGGTCTTTTTCCTGGATGTTAGAGCCTCCCCGTGGCCCTGAAACTTGACAGAGAAACATTCATTATATACACAACATACCCTAAATATGTCCAAGTCCTTTGGATGTTCTTATTTGATGTTATAAGAATCTGATGTTCTTATTATCATAGGTGACCATTCCAGATCTGCTCAAGCCATACAACTATCTATGAATCTGGTGGTACCTTAGAAAGCTTCATTTTATCTTCCAGATTCAAAGAACATTTAGTTGTGACTCAGATCTTGATGATAAAGTCACACCCTAATCCAACTAGTTCTCTTAATTCTAAGGACCAGCCAGTCTATCCCTGAGATTGTGAATTTTCTGCCTTGTCATCCAAATCATATCACGACCATCACTAATACCCAGTCTGGGCCAGTTATGCTGCTGGGAATTTTATGTGCATTTTCTCATTTAACCCTCACCCAATGCAGTGAGATCAGCCCTATTTTAATTCCCATTTTAGAAATGAGAAAACCTGGATATACAGCTCACAATTGACTTTTCCAAGATCATGGAGCTGATAAAACGTGGCTAACATCTAGAAAATTCAAACCGCAAAGTCCCACTCAGACAAACATAAACCCTCTGGATAATGACCCCTCTAGGCGTCACTGCATGGACAGATCCAGTCTAACTGGTTGATTTTCATTTTGAGAACTAGAAAGTAGGGCTTGAACAGTGCCCGGCTTTGGCCCAAGAAAGAGGGACCCTGTATATCACAAACTCACACCAGTAACCAACTTATTGAGAGATGTAAGGGTGCTTCTGTCACCAGCTATCTTACGCTCAGGGCGGGCACAGCAAGACTCTTGGGTCTAAGCATCCACCTCCAGGCAACTCCATGTTGGCTCCAAAGAAACACTGCCCCTCAAGTCCTGCTTTGAGAGACAACTGTATACAAATGTTGTGAACATAGATACTGCCTCAGAGCAAGAAGAGGTAAGGAAACGAACTCCTGAAGAAAAGACAAATTCTTTAACTTGTCAAATCTTTCCTCTCAGATAGCAAGAAGGCAATCAGCTCAGTTCAGTTCAGTCGCTCAGTCATGTCCGACTCTTTGTGACCCCATGGACTGCAGCACGCCAGGCCTCCCTGTCCATCACCAACTCCTAGAGTTTACTCAGACTCTGTGTCCATTGAGTCGGTGATGCCATCCAACCATCTCATCTTCTATCGTCCCCTTCTTCTCCTGCCTTCAATCTTTCCCAGCATCAGGGTCTTTTCCAATGAGTCAGTTATTTGCATCAGGTAGCCAAAGTATTGGCATTTCAGCTTCAGCATCAGTCCTTCCAGTGAATATTCAGGACTGATTTCCTTTAGGCTTGACTGGTTGGATCTCCTTGCAGTCCAAGGGACTCTCAAGAGTCTTCTCCAACACCACAGTTCAAAAGCATCAATAGTTCTTGCATAATTAGGTGTTTCCCGGAAGTGTGGGGCACCCATTGTCTGGATTCTCATCATGTTCCAATTTGTGGTTCTGAAAGTACTCATGAATAAACTGTGTATTCGCAATAATTGTACATGGAGGCACATTACACTATTTAATATCTTCAATGTTATTTAATATTAATATCCATAACTTAGATTAGCAACTTGATGGACATTTCATACTAGAACTGCGAATAGTTTTATATTTGTAAAATTATCAATATTCAGCAAACATTTTCAAATTTAAAAAGAAAATGTTAAATATTTTTATTGAAAAAATTTGATATTTATTCATTATAATTTATATTTGTCTTTCACTTAACAATTATTTATTATTTTTAATTGTGGTAGAATATACATACTAAGGCCGTCTAGTCAAAGCCACGGTTTTTCCAGTAGTCATATATGGGTGTGAGAATTGGACCGTAAAGAAAGCTGAGCACCAAAGAACTGAGCTTTTGAACTGTGGTGTTGGAGAAGACTCTTGAAAGTCCCTTGGACTGCAAGAAGATCAAACCAGTCAATCCTAAAGGAAATCCGTCCTGAATGTTCATTGGGAGGACTGATGCTGAAGTTGAAGCTCCAATATTTTGGCCAACTGATGCGAAGAACTGACTCGTTGGAAAAGACCCTGATCCTGGGAAAGACTGAAGGCAGAAGGAGAAGGGGACAACAGAAAATGGGATGGTTGGATGACATCACTGACTCGATGGACATGAGTTTGAGCAAGCTCTGAGAGTTGATGATGGCCAGGGTAGCCTGGTGTGCTGCGGTCCATGGGGTTGCAAAAGTTGGACATTACTGAGTGACTGAACTGAACTGATACATAAGATGAAATTCATGATCTTAATCATTTTGAAATGTACAATTCAGTGACATTAAGTACATCCACATTATTTTTTGCAACCATCATCACCATCCATCTCCAGGGCTCTGTTCATTTGTAAAACTAAAACTCTGCACCAGTTAACCAGTACCATCCCATTACTCTCTGCCCCGAGCCTCTGGCAACTACCTTTCTACTTTCTCTCTCTCTGAGTCTGACTCCTCTGTGCTGTGCTGTGCTTAGCCACTCAGTCACGTCCAACTCTTTGTGACCCCTGTGAACTGTAGCCCTCCAGGCTCCTCTGTCCTTGGAGATTTTCCAGGCAAGAATACTGGAGTGGGTGGCCATTCCCTTCTCCAGGGAGTCTTCCCAACACAGGGCTCGAACCCAGGTCTCCTGTATGACAGGCAGATTCTTTACCATCTGAGCCACCAGGGGAACCCAAGAATACTGGAGTGGGTAGCCTATCCCTTCTCCAGGGGATCTTCCTGACTCAGTAATCAAACTGGGATCTCCTGCATTGCGGGCAGATTCTTTACGAACTGAGCTATCTAGGTCCCCTATATAAGTGAAATCATATCATATCTGTCCTGTGACTGGAGTTTCACTTTTCTTCAAGTTTCATCAATGGTGTAGGATATGTCATAATTTCCTTCATTTTTAAGGCTGAAAACTATTTCATTGTATCTTATACCACATTGTGTTTATTATTTATCTATTGATGTTAATCCATTCCTAGGTTGTTTTCACTTCTTGGCTATTGTGAATTTCTTATGAACATGAGTATATAACTATTTCTTCCAGATCCTGCTTAAATTCAGAAGTAAAATTGCTGGGTTCTATTTTCCAAAAATGGCAGTTCTATTTTCCATTTTCTGAAAAACCACAATACTGTTTTCTACAGTGGCTATACCATCTTACACTCCCACCAACAGTGCACAAGTCTGATTTTCTCTACTTCCTTATCCACACTCATTATGTTCCTGTTTTTTCCCCTGTATTTGGGGGGATTTTTTTGTGGGGTGTTGTTTTTGTTTGTTTTTTGTAGCCATCCTAATGCATATGAGGTGGTATCTTGTGGTCTTGGTTTGCATTTCCCTACAGATAGTGATGCTGAGCACCTTTTCGGGTACTTGCTGGTTATTTGTATATATCTTCTTAGAGAAATATCTTCTCAAGTCCTCCCCCCACTTTTTAACCAGGTCATTTTTTTCACTGAGTTGCAGAAGTTGCTTATATATTCTGGATGTGTGTCCGTGCTAAGTCACTTCAGTTGTGTCTGACTCTTTGGGACCCTATAGACTGTAGCCTTCCAGGCTCCTCTGTCCATGGGATTCTCCAGGCAAGGGTACTTGAGCGAGTTGCCCTGCCCTCCTCCAGGGGATCTTGTTGACACAAGGATTGAACCCGCAGTTCTTACATCTCCTGCCTGTTCTTATATCTCCTGCATTGGCAGGCAGCTTCTTTACCACTAGAGCCGCCTGGGAAGCCCGTATTCTGGATATTAGCCCCTTACCCTCACTTCATACTTTATCACTGGAGAAGGAAATGGCAACTCACTCCAGTATTCTTGCCTGGAGAATCCCATGGACAGAGGAGCCTGGCGGGCCGTGGTCCATGGGGTCGCAGAGAGTCGGACACCACTGAAGTGACTGAGCACTGAACACAAGCCCCTTCCCAGAGATGTGATTTGAAAATATTTTCTCTCATTCCATGAGTTACCATTTCACTCTGTTGATTGCATCCTTTAATTTTTATATAATTCTGTTTGTTTTCACTTTTGTTGTCTGTTCCTTTGGTGTCTTATCCAGGAAGCCACTGCCAAATCCAGTGCCATGAGGTTCCCCTCTATGTCCTCCTCAGAGAATTTTATAGTTTTAACATTTACTTTTAGGCCTTTGATCCATTTTGAGTTAATTTTTGTATACGGTATAAGATGAACATCCAACATCATCCTTTTGAATGTGGATATCCAGTGTTTTCAACAGCATTTATTGAAAAAAGCCTGTCTTTTCCCCATTGAATGGTCTTGGCACACTTCTCAAAAATAATTTGACCACATAAAATGAAGTATACATTTCTAAGTTCTTTATTCTATTCCATTGATCTATATGTCTGTCTTTATTATGTATCACACTGTTTTGACTTACTATAACTTTATGAGTTTTAAAACAACAAGCATAAGACTTCCAACTTTGTTCTTTTTTACATTTGTTTTTTTTTAACTATTTGAGATCCTTTGAGATTCCATATGAATCTTTGAATAGATTTTCTATTTCTATAAAGTTTCACTATTAGGATTTTGATAGGGATTGCATTGAATCTGTAAATCATTTTGAGTAATATTGACATCTTAACAGTATTCAGTCTTCTAATCTACAAATAAGGAATGCTGTCTTAGCTTGGGCTGCTAAAACAACATACCTTAGATTGGGTAACTTACACAGCAGATATTTATTTCTCACAGCTCTGGATGCTAGAAAGGCCAGGATCAAGGTGCCATCTGATTCAGTTCTTGCTGAAGGCCCTCTTCCTGGCTGATTTTATACAGTCACCTTCACAATACGTGCTTACATGATCTTTCCTTGGTGTGTGCTCATGGAGAGATCTCAGGTCTCTTCCTCTTTTTAGGAGGGCAATAATCTCACCATGATGAAGGCCCCACCTTCGTGGACTAATCTAATTCTAATTACTCCCCAAAAGCCCTAACTCCAAATATCATCCTCTGGAGACTAGAGCTTCAAAATATGGGTTTGGAAGAAACACAAACATTCAGTCCACAGAAAATGCCTTTATATCTATTTGTGTCTTAATTTCTTTCAGCCACAGTTTGTTGTTTTCAGTGTACAGGCCTTTTACCTCTTTGGTTAAGTTTATTCCTAAGTGTTTTATTCTTTTTGAAGCTATTATAAATGGAATTGTTCTCTTAATTCCCTTTGCAAATGGTTCATTGTTAGTATAGAGAAAGGAGGCTCATGGGACTTCCCTGGTGGTCCAGTAACTAGGACTCCAAGCTCCCAATGCAGGGGGCCTGGGTTTGATCTCTGGTTGGGGAACTAGATTCCACATGCCACAACTAAAGATCCTGCCTGCTGCAATTAAGATCCAGTGCAGCCAAATAAATAAATAAAAATAAATGTTTAAAAAATGCAGCTGATTTTTATATGTTGATTTTGTACACTGCAACTTCACTGAATTCGTTTATTGCTTCTAACAGTTTGTGGGATCTTCAGAGTTGTCTACATATAATATCATGCTATCTATGAACAGAGATAATTTTACTTCTTCCTTTCCAATTTAAATGCCTTTTATTTTTTTCTTGGCTAGTTGCCCTGGCTTTAGTAGTTAACCTTCAACATTTTAGAAGAGCAATCACTTTTTTGAAAATGTATACAGATGTTTTAATTGTTTATATTTAATTTACATTTTTATTAAATGTATTCTAATTTTCTAGACTTTGAATACAAGTGCATTTTATTTTTTCACCCTGTAGAACATTTTTTTCAGCAGAGTACAAATTATGTAAAAATCTGGACTATAAGAACACAATGACTTTGCTGAATTGAAGACAATAAAAATGTAGTTTTGGAATACATATAAAATAAATTGCAAATTATGTATGTCTAGGCCAATAACAGAACACCCAGACATGGATGATAATAATTAAATTCAACCATGTTTTATATTTTTCTGACTTTTAGTCATTATGTATGTATATTTTTCAAAACAGGATGCTACAACACATTTAGTTTAATAGTTTGATAGTTTCATTTATAATGCTTAAATATTTAGGCATATCCAAAAGTTTCTCACAGTCAAGAAGCCCAAGAATAGCTAGCCCAAGCCGGTCTACTGCTCTATATTCTCAGCGCGGAGCCTCACAATGTCTGATAGGGGCTAACTTGGACTTGAAAGTGAGAATACAGTAGACATCTCATGGATGGAAGTTACTCTGGTGTGATAACCGCCTCTCTATACCACAGCCAGGATGATATTAAACATTTACAAATCTGATTATGCACTCCCTTGCTTGGAGCCCTCTTTGCACTTCTTCTCTTTGCACTTGAGATAAAATTCACAATATGGAGGCCCTGCGTGTCCTCGTCCGCCATGTCTTTCTTTCCCATCTCTGTGTACACACTGCTTTTTCTCTCTTCACTCTGGCCACACTGACTTTTATTCTAGTTCATCCTACAGACCCCCTCCCACCCCAAGACCTCTCCAGGTACACTTCCTTCTCCCTGTGATGTTCTCCTCACCCCTTTCCTGTCTAGTTAACTCCTGCTTGTCCATTGGACTCCCCCCAAGATGCCTTCTTCCAAGAAGCCTCCTTTGAATCTTTGGACTAGATAGATCCTAATAACAACAAAACTAAAAATTATTTTGATGAGCATATATAAAATTATTGACTATTCACTCTCGAATAGGCAGAGACGTAAGCACTTCACGTGTATACATTCTTTTCATTCTTCCAAATGTCCTCCCGTCCATTTTTACAAAGAGAAAAATCAAGGCTTAGACAAGTTAAGTCACTTACCCACAGTCACATTAATAATGAGGTGAGGCAAGATGTTAATCAAGGCTGTCCAACCTCAGAGCTCATATATTTAATCTCAGCAGTTTTCTTTGTAAGGGCCCTATTTGGTCGCTCATTCCACACATTTATTCTGTTGGGTGCCAGGTAGTGGGAGCTACTGTGGGTAGAGTGGAGAGCAACAAGACAGATAAGGCTCCTGGACTCAAGGAACTTTGTTCCACTGGGGGATTGAGGCCAGAAAAAGTAAGAATAAACAAATGAACAAGATCACCCTATGGAGGAATCAAACAGGTTCCATGACAGAAGTAAGTGAGGATAGTCTGCTTCTGAGAGGATGGGTTCAGATGGTCTCTCTAAAGAAGGGACATTTGAGTTGAGTCCTGAAAGGTGATGGGGCAAGGCTAGCTAATTGTCCACCAAAATCCATTCTACCTTTTTTTTTTTTTAATGATAACAGACCCTTTAAATCTTCGCTAGAGTGTATCCTACAACCCTCCTTGTGATTAAAGGTAGCTACGTGATTACATTCTGGCGAATGGCTTAAAACCAGACGTAGCATGAGAAACTTCCAGAAAGTCTCCTAACGAGAGTTGGCAGGGGTGGGAGTGCCCTTCTCCTCCCATCCTTTTTCTTCTTGGAAGGTTGAAGCAGCAGCAGCAGACTTGAACCACGAAGTGAACTTGGGAAGCACACTCAGCAGACAAGCAAACAGGCAGGATGATGGGTCCCTGAGACTGTGGAGTTCCCTATCGGGCCTGGACTGACTCACTCAGATAAATTTTATGGCCGTTGTACTTCCTACTGAAGGGTGACTGGACTTCTTTATGATTCTGAAGATTTAATACTGCTGCTTGGAAAGTGTAGACTACGCACTTTATGCAAAAGCTTTTAACCACCATAGTGACTGACTAAACATCCTCAGGAAGTCACTATAGACCCCTTCAGCAGCTGCCCCTGACTCCCAGTCACAGGAAATGGCTGGTTTTCCTTTCTGGCTTGCCTTTTGGAAGGCGTCTGGAAGGCGTTCGGCATGCCGGAAGGGCCACCCACTTGATCAGATGGCACCTGTCAAACTGATAGATAAAAACTGTCAAAATGCAGATCTCTGAGAATTGCCTCCATGGCATATTAGCAATTTCACAAACACATTTGGAAGCTCAGATAAAGCTTTTGATGTCCCTGATCTTTGCACTTCCAAATGGTGGCTGAACAAACAGAAATCAGTCTTCTTTGAAAACCTTCAAAGTGGTGAAATTGCCTAAATCAGTTTGTGGATTATTCTCTGATTTCCAAAGGTCAAGGAAGGGTTTTTGTTTGTTCCTCCTTCCTGAAACACTTTCACATTCTCTCCTCGGTACTTTTGTTCTAGGAAATTGAAATCCATTATTTATCTGTTTGATATACAAGTCTGAATTCCCAATAAGGCCTTGACCACCCTTTCCAAAAACTCAAAATGATTTTTTTCAGAAACAGTTGTATAAACATTCTACTAGGAAATAGTAAATAGAACTTTACCAGAATGGAGGTAAATGAGTAAGGGCAAAAACTGACTCTTCTATCAACATAGTTAAAGCTCATGAAGTCACAAATGTGTCGTTACCCCAGAAGATCCTGTGTAAAATCCAGATTTTATAAAATTCTGTGTGCTGAGGTTGTTAGGCTACCCTTTGTATGAACTGGGACTTGAGCATGGCAGCAAGAGGAATATATGATCTTGTACTTGTTTTTCAAGAATTTTTAACTCTGTCATCAGCATGTAAAGGTGACTCTCACTGTAAGGATGACAGAATGAAAGTGACCACACATTGAGATGAGCTCAGAGGCTGAGCCTCAGAGTCTTCACTGCCATTGTGACCCTCTTTACCAGGATTCTGTAGGTAACTGACAGAAATATACTTTAACTTCACACACAAAAAAGAGTGGGGGGGTAGATATCAGATAGAATGGAAAGATACTGAGGTATGAGGTGAGTTCAAGGTCTTAGTATAGTGAGGCCCCATGAATTGAACCAGAGTCTGACCCCTGCTCAGCAATACTTCCAAACCTTTTTCACCTTACAAGTATTAGACAAAACAATGATATTTCTATGGCCCCTGGGGATAAAATAATGAGACTACTTCATACAACAGGGAAGTGACTTACTCCTTGGCACTTATTAGCTGCCCAGATCCAGCCCTTTCATTAGTCTCTCAATTACCAAGTTCTTAGGAAACAATCAGGCTTCCCTTGTGGCTTAGCTGGTAAAGAATCTGCCTGCAATGTGGGAGATCTGGGTTTGATCCCTGAGTTGGGACGATCTCCTGGAGAAGGGAAAGGCTACCCACTCTAGTATTCTGGCCTGGAGAACTCCATGGACTGTATAGTCCATGGGGTCACAAAGAGTTGGACACAACTGAGTGACTTTCACTTTTTACTAGGAAACAATCATGTCCATCATTTACAGAGTCCTGTTAAGGCAGGCACCGTTCTAAGCACTGTACATGGGTTTCGTTCACTCATGAAATCGTCACACAATCCTGTACATTGGGTATTATATGCTCCCACAGTATAGAAAAGAAAACTCAGGACTTAGAGGTTAATGTGCCCAAGGTCACGTGGTCAGCAGTGGAAGGAACGTTGTAATTTACTTTGGCTGGAGTTTGCCCTTCCCCCTAAACTAGGGTGCCTCTCCTGGGCATCAAAGCCATCTATAGAAGGAAATGAGTTGATCAGCTGAGCTTGAGTCAGGCAGCCATCCCTGAACCAATCAGGGACAAGAAGCGCATAGGATCAACCTGGAGAAAGCAACTTGGTGCCCCTGCTACACCCAGGGAAGGAGGCAGGAAGTGGCTCAACTTCGCTCAGGAGAGCTTTGCAGCTGCTCCTGAGGAAACTCTTCCTCCTCTCTTTCAGCCTCTCAGGGGCCCAAGGCTGACTTAGTTATTCTCTTCAGTTCACAACACAGTGCTGTCACCATCTTTCTCTTTCTTTATTTCATCTTATCCCTATTCTCTGCTTCTGTTCCCCACCTGTCCTCAAAGGAAGCCATGCTGCTCTGTTTGATAGAAATTGTTTCATTTATATGTGCTCTTATACTGTATATATTCTTTTGTGTGCATGCATTTTTAATTTACATATATGACATCAGGCTACAGGGCCCATTCTTTGTCTTCCTCTTGCCATTCAGCCTTGTATTCAAAAGGTTGCCAGCACATTGCTTCTGACAACAACATATACATGTGGTCTGCACCATTTTACTATTCCCCCAACCCATGTCCGGCCCAGTCATGGACACATGGGTTCTGTGGATCAGTTTGTCCAACCTGGGGGCCCCCTCATCTGGCGAGGCCCCTCCCTGCCTGCTGCAGAGCCCCCCTCCATGCCCTCACGGTCCTCCATGCTTGCCTCCAACGAGGCGGAGACCACGGAGCAGCTCAGCTAAAAGTGCAGAAATGCAGCCCAACGGCCTGGATTCAGAATCCTGTCTTTTTTGCTTAAAGCTATGTCACATAGCCTTTCGTTATATTGGCAAAATGATAACCACAGCTACTCATGGGGTTGTTGTGAAGATTAAAGGAGAAAAATCTATGAAAAGTGCTAAGAACGGTGCCTGGTACAAATTAAGTGCTATTTGTACATATTATAACATTTGTGACATGTTTTGGAATGGTCTGTTTACATGTCTGTCGCCACCACCAGATTATGAAATCCTCGAGGGCAAGGACCTTGGATGTTGATCTTCTGTGTGCCAGAGGCCCACACATTACAACAACCCAGGGCATGTTCACTGGATACTCTGTCTCACTCATCCTCTGGTTTGACGTGGCTGCAGGCTTTGTATCTAGAAACGAACTGGGTTGAGGAGGGACTAGATAAAACAGACTGGAGATGTGGCTTTAAAAGGGAGAATTTTCCTGAACTCTAAAGCTGTGTAATAGAAAATATATTAGCTGCCACCAACAGTCAGGAAGGTCAGCAGGTCACCCAAGACTGGTCTCTAGAGGACACCCTTACCCAGGCACCCGGAGCATGGCCAGGAGCCAGTTCTTGGTCATATGCCAACGTTTTCTGGCTTTGTGTATATTCACCTCAATGTCTTCATCTGTAAAATAGGACTGAGAGCCCCTACTTCATAGAGTTGGCCTAGAATTATGTAAGGGAATCATTACCAACTGCTTAGAACCGTGTCTGGCATGGCCTCAATTGGCAATAAATATTAACGCTTCTTAGTGTCATTATCACCAAATCGGTTGTTCTTACAGAGTTGGGAGATGCCACACTCATTTTTTATCTTGTTTCAGGATCTTGGAATTTTTGTTTATTTGTATGTTTGTTTTTGTTTTTATTTATTTATTTGGCACTCTGGTGGCAACTGTGAACAGGTTGTCTCTTGGAAAGTTCTAGCCCTTTTTCCCTTAGCCTCAATGTTTGTGCCCCTGAATTCACAGGTGGGTGGTACAGCTTTCCATCTTTCTTAAGAACCATATCACTCTCTGGTTGAAAGTTCTCTGAAATCTCAGCTTCCAGCAACCCCTGGTCAGATATTCCCCGGAATATGAGAGGGCACCATTTACAATCACACAACACGCTTAAATGGGAATGAACCTAATTCCTTCTGTTGTTAAAATAAATAAATAAATAAAGGGGGGAAACAACGAAATCAAACAGAGGTCCAGCAGAACTGTCCTCAGAGTAATAAAGGCTTTTGCCTTGAGCTTTCTAAGCAACATTTAGCTGCTGTTGGGCCACGGAAAGGCTCTTTTTAACAATGCTTGATTTCATAGATGGAAAGAAGCCCTCAGGGTGAATTACTGGCTGCCCTACACTAGAGCTTTATCTGTAAGAGCCATTAGCTACAAAAGAGAGGTTAATTATAAGGACAACTCCACGGCCTGAGCTGAGGGGTTTTAGTGACACCCAGCGAAAGGACCAATCAGGTGGCCACGGTTGGTGACAACGGCCCCCTCCCAGCAAAGGCTTTGCGGGGAATCTGATGCCACATGCAGCCTTCGGGCCTGTGCAGGGCCGTGTTTGGTTTCATTAGCTTTGGGGACCGATGCCGACGGAGATCATTAACTACTGGCAGGGGGAAGGGGGCAGGAGCAAGATGAGCTGACAAGACGCAGCAGTTATAAAATGAGGCTCTTGGTAAACTCTGAGCAGACCTTGCCCCGGGGCTGGCTCCCTGGTCCCTGGGATCAGTGAGTTGATGGAGACAGCTTTTCCAAGATCTTCCTCCCCAGTATCCTCTGTGCCCAGTGCTTCTGCCTTCAGCTGTGCCTGAAAACACACTCAGGTGGGAAGCACTTATTCCCAAGAAACTGCGTGAGACATTTTCTTTCAGAGTCCCTTGGAAACTAAATTTTGTGTTTTGTCAAGAACATTGTATTTTGAGCCAGGAACTCAGTTCCCAACCACTCACCCTTCTTCCAACATTCTGAGGACAAAGAGGAAGCCACGATGGGCAGAATTTAGGAGCTCACTTCCAAAAGGACTATTTTAACAATATGTATACACACTTCAGATTCCACTGTGCTCATTACTGAGCACCTACTGTATGCCAAACCCTGTGCAAAGTATTTTTCCTGGTCTTGCTCCCCGATACCCACAGCATCCAGACCCACAAGCACACGTGATGCTCACCAGTTCTACAGACGACGCACTGAGAGTCAGGCTCAGAGACCAACAGGCCTCATGGTGAGCACAGAGCTGGCCTCTTTATCCTTTGACCGATGTTGGTCCTTTGCCATTCTTCAGCCCTGTTTCAACAGAATAACCCAGACAGGAACTTGGAATGTTCAGATTGTTGTCATAAGCGTTCAAGCACTCCGATCTCTCCCACCCTACCTGTGCTTCTGGACTTTTTGCTTTTTTTCTTAATATTCCTAACTTTTGAAAATGTGTGTAGGCAGACAAACCTAGTGACAAATACCTGGCCAATCTGGAATGGCTGTATGCGTTGATGCTCCATGAATGTTGCTATATGTTTTCAGTATTGCTATGGATAAGTATCTATTTTTTTCTCCTACCATTTCCAAATCAAATTACCTTTTAAGAACACCCCCTTCACTGTGCTAGCACTGGATGACATTTTACCGTTTTGGACTTCTACTCTTCACATCCTTTTGCAGTTATGATAGTTATAATACATTCCCCTGAATGGTGGTATTGTCACACGTTAATATAAACGAACGCATTCTACCGCACTCTAGTTTCTTATCAACATTGAGCTTAAGCATTTTTAATTTTCAGATACTTTATATTTAGCAATGTTTCTGAGGCATTTCCACTTGAGCTCATCCAAGGCAGTGAGTAAATGAGGGGCTGATGCTGTTGTGGAAGTGAGCAGATGGCTGTGACCAGGAGCAGGGTTTGTGGAGCCAGCTCTCCTGAGTTTGAGCTCCAGCTGTAGCATCACCTCTGTTATCGATATTGAGCAAGTTCCTTCACTCATCTGCATTTCATATTCACCTCTGTAAAAATGAGATTAAAATTGCCCCTACCTCATAGGGTTCCTGTCAAGCATGAATTCATGTGAAGTGCTTTTTAAAATGCCTGGAACATAGTAGCTCTATGTGTATGATTGCTGTTATTATCACAATTATCATTATTCCCCAAGAAGCAAGGAGCAGGAGCTCAACGCTTTGGGAGGCAGCCACCATGACCAGGAATCAAGACTCTGCATGTTCATTTCCGGAACCGAAGTGCTCAGAGCCCAAGAGCACTTAGTGACATATTCGTGCCTCTCCTCCCCTAGTTCAAAGATCAGACTGTGCCCTATGATGAGCACGCTTTTGAGATTATTCAGCTCTAGTAAATACAGAAACCTGTAGTTTACACACATAGGCAAGCTATCTTAAGACGTTTAAAGACAAATCAGTAGCTATTAAACAAGATGTGTGATTGTCATCAGCAGAATTCACAGAACGCGTTAAGTTATAAGGTAAGCAGTTAGCAGGTAGAACATGTGCACGTTAAACACAAGTAGAGAAGGAGTGGAGGAAGCAAGAAATACTTAATGTGTATAATGTACCTGAGTGTTAAATATTCATAATGTATTAAATACACATGAGATTAACTATCAAGAGTCATTAAATATACATGAGTATTTAACATTCAAGATCTCCTAATGTGAGAACCTACTAGTTATACTCTGTGGGTCACATGTCCTCTACCCAAGAAACTCAAATAGAGTTCGTAACTGTTCATCAGGCTAATTGGCGTGTGATAGCAGAGGCCAGGGACACCACATCTCTCTAGGAGGACATGTATGTGACATTGACCCAGGGCACCCACCATGTGTGGGCCCTATGTGAGGGATCCCCAACACCATTCTCAGATATGATTTTCTAGGACTCATGGAATTCAGAAAAGCGCTTAAGTTCTTGGTTACAGCTTATTATAGCCAAAGGATGCAGGTTAAAATGAGCAAAGTAGAAAGGTGCATAGAACAGGTACAAGTTTCTCGCTGTCCTCTCCCAGTTGAGCTGTACATGGATGACACTTCATTCTCCTAGCAGCAATGTATGACACCAAATACAAAGTGCTGCCCGCCAGGAAATTCAACGGAGCCTTGGTGTCCAGGGTTTTTACTGGGGTTCAGTCACATAGGCACAGAATGCCCATGGGAATGACTTCACTACTCAGTTCCCAGCCCCCAGAGGTCCAGCTGATAGTGTGTGACCAAAAGCCCCTTCCGTTAATCACACTGTTAGCATAAACTATCTGGCAGATTCGAAGACCCCAGGTAAACAAGACATTCTTATCAAGCAGGATATTTCAAGGGCTCAAGGATTACCTCCCAGGAGCTGATCCAGGGCCAGTCCTCTCTTTTGAATGAACAGAGCTTGAACACCCCAAGCCTGCTCAGTTAACCCTTTACCACCCAATCCTCTTGCTCAAACCTCAACTCTGCCGAGTAACCACACTACCAGCAGGGAGAGCTGAGTGCAGAAACGTTGTGTACCTTGGGTAATGTGGCCCTTGCACCCCACTTGTACCCTATCCTGAGTGAGTTAACTCACCCCACCTTTCTTGCTGTATGTTTTGAATGTATCTAAGTCCTTGTGACTTAAGTACTTTAATTTGTTCTATGAGTCTTCCTGGGATAGCCTGCCTAATGGTATATTTAGAGGCTACCACCTCATGGACTTGGAGATAATCTTCCTACACGACATGTCTCGCCTTCATCATTTATTTACCCTGGGTGGAGAGCTATGATCTATTAGTCAACTGTTGTTGAGATATGCCACAGGAGCAAAGGCTTACGACAACCATGGTTTGTCATGAATTAGGAATAATAATGCAATTTCTACAAATGGGATAAAGAGGGAGGAGAAAGATAAGAAGGCAAATTCGTGAGCATATTGACATGACTGTGATCTCATTCATTGTCTCCAAACACTGCGGACCACAATTTGCCTCTAGCTCCTATTTATTGAGTGCTCACTACAGACCAGGCACCATACATTTAGTATTGGCTAAATTTGCTTATCCTCACAGCAAGTCATGACAAAGGCCCTGTCTGTCCCCTCACCATCTTCCAGATGAGTAAAGGTAGGCACAAAGGAACATGTGTGAGGTCATGCACTCTGTCATTGATGAAACCAGAATTCCTATGTGAGCACAGTTTACATTCAGCACTCTGCCAGACTGCCTGGGCTCTGAGACTGGTTTGTCTTGGTCTCAGCACCTACCTAGCACAGAGTACACAGAACTCTTTCATTTGCAAGTGACAGAAACCCAAGCCAAATGGTGAAAAGGAATAGTTTTTCACTCACAAGCCTGAAAATTTTAGGGACTAGAACTGAAGCTGCTAGATCTGTGGACTCAACAAGGCAGGGGGATTTGCCTGCCTAGTCATCATCTCTCAGTTTTGTTTCTTAACTACTTCACTACTGTCAACTCTAAGTTAATATTCTTGTAGCTTGGCAATCTGGAGAAGGCAATGGCAACCCACTCTAGTGTTCTTGCCTGGAGAATCCCAGGGACAGCGAAGCCTGGTGGGCTGCCGTCTGTGGGGTCGCACAGAGTCAGACACTGAAGTGACTCAGCAGCAGCAACAGCTTGGCAATCAATGCTATGAGAGATTCTATTTCCCAAGAGTTCCAGCCACAGACCAGTGACTCCAAGTCACCCAGTTA
Source organism: Cervus canadensis (assembly GCF_019320065.1). NCBI lineage: Eukaryota > Metazoa > Chordata > Mammalia > Artiodactyla > Cervidae > Cervus > Cervus canadensis. The sequence goes on along the minus strand of NC_057397.1, from coordinate 63,453,201 downwards.
ATCCAGTCTCTGAGGTAGGACAGTGTCCAGCCTGGGTGGTGTACAAATCACCTGATTTTAAGTCAGTCCCACTTGAACCACATGGATTGAAAATGAATGAGGACGTTTTCCTAAAGAAAAAATGAGGTTGTTGCCAAAAGAAGAGGGAATATCTCTGGGCAGGCAAAAACAACAAATATTCTCATAGGGTTCAATAAAGGCATGAGTGTTTGGATGGATGGATAAATGGTTGGATGCATGTGTGAATGAATGCAAAAATGCAATGCCTGAGGCAAGGGTCTCTATGAGAAACAAGAAAAAGGCTTTCTTCTATATGTTAACAGTGAGAGCAGTCCAGGCTAGCAATTCCTTTGGTTCTCTTGGACAAAAGAGACACCAGGAGTTTTGAGGGAAGTGGCTGGGGGAAGACTATTGAAAAATACAAAGAATGAGAACACGGGGAGGAGTTTCTCTAATGGAGGCCATTGCAGTTTTAATAGGACATCTGCCTCAAACAGTGTGCGTTTCTGGTTGCTGCTTTCATTGGCACATCTCCTCTTCGTGGTGCAGTAAGAAGACCGCAGTTGTCAGGGGCTTTTGCAGCCCAGTGCACAAAGTGGCAGGACCCATCTGGAAGGACCGGTCACCTCCACTGGCACAAGCCAGCAGGGTCCTCAGGAAATATGAGCTCGCTCCACAGGGAAGCTCAGAGTCTCTTTAACTTTCGAACTCAGGCCGTTCCTGTAGGTCGATTCCCTAGTTTTCAGCCTTGTCTGTGTCCCTGTGAGGCTGCCATTTGGAAAGGTGATTTTCAGAATGGGATTTGGCAGGGCAAATAGAACTCCAGTTGGGAAAGTACATCCACCCTGCAGAGAAGGTTATGAAAAAGGACAGGACGATAGATTCCAGCAGCAGGTTCAGGGAGAGGGAAAAAAAAAAAAAGAGCCACACACACCCTCACATACATAAGCACCAGGCTGCTTTTGTGCACAGCGTGGGCTCAGGGAAATCTAGCATATTTCAGTCCCGAATCCTTGTCTTATTTTTCACCATAAGTTCCATTTCAGGGAAAACATAATGTGCATTTTTCTACTTTGCCTGCACTTAAGTTTTGCCCTTAAGATTTATTAACCCATTTTTTATGTATCAACTCTTATAGTTGCTCTTGTGTGACAGCCTGTGTTCTAGGGCTAAGTGGACGTTTATGTCTTTTGTGTTTAAATCAAGGATTTGGGGGGAGTTTTATGCCTTCACGAGACTGAAGTTTCTTTTTCAACCTAGAAGTTGCTAAGGATCACAGTCATCTGGGCTGCCAGGCTGGAGAGCTTAAGTCCAAGGTGTCTGTTGAGTGGTGATGCGGGATGCTTTCAGCTCTGACAGGTACTGAGCTTGTCTGCCACCTGGAACCCTACATCCTGACCTTTATCCTCCAGCATCAGGCCTTTCAGTGCCAAACTCAAGCCAATTAAGGTTGAATGGAAGAAAATGTTCTGATTAGAGAATGTGATTCACCAGCCTAGAGTTAGACCAAACTTGAAAGCTGAGGGAGGAGAGAGCAAAGCGCAGGCCCTTTTACACTGGGCTAAACGAGGCACGGAGGCTGACTTCTTTCCCACTGCACTTCGGTCAGGCAGGCGAACAGAGGTCCTGCAGGAGTCCCAGAGTCACCGTCACAGAATTAACTCCTATGGACCCTGCTGGGCCCTAACCCAGCCAAGCTCTCTGCCTCGGCTGGAGAGGGTTTTTTTTTTTTTTAAACTGCTGAATAAAAAAAAAAATCGAAGATGAGATAAGATGGATGCAGCATAAACTTTACTCAGTATCTAAAGAACGGAGAAGCAAGAACTAAGTTCACAGATCAGTTAAATCCCACCTGGTGACAGGGATTTAATTTTAAAAAGTAAGACAAAGGGAGGAGGAGGGAGGCTAATGATGCGGAAGGATGTGCATTCTTCTACTGGGGAAGGGGCAGAGCTTTTTCCAGGAAGTGGTTGCCACCCTCTTTTAATCCTTTTAAGGGCCTTAAAGTCTGGTCCTGGACACTCATAGGTGTGCCGTTTAATGTGCCACTGTAGTAAAGTCAGCATATAATGAGACTCAAGGTCTGTTGGAGGTCAGATTCATCACCACCTTGACCCTGGCTGGTTCCATCTGGGTTTCTGTCTGTTCGTTTATACCTTCCTTTCTTGTCTGTGGACACTTTGACTTAAAGATTTATGTTGACTCTTGCTAAAGGGCTTCCCAGGTGGCTCAGTGGGTAAAGAATCCACCTGCCAATGCAAGAGTCACAGAAGATATGGGTTCAATCCCCGGCTCAGGAAGATCCCTGGAGAAGGAGATGGCAACCCACTCCAGTATTCTTGCCTGGAAAATCCTATGGATGGAGGAGCCTGGCGGGCTACAGTCCATGGGGTCACAAAGAGTCAAAGATGACTTAGTGACTAAACACTCCTTTTAATGAAAGGTGTGGGTTGGCAGGTTTTGAGCCCAGACCTGGAACAGCTCTGGCAACATCACCTCCTTAAGAACCAGAGGAAATGGAGACAGTTTCATCTGAGAGGAACCTGAGCCCAGTGAGGCTGCGGCACTTGGCCAATGGGGTGAGGTGCCCCAAAGTCAGACCTCCACCCTCTAGCATGCTTCTCGGAGGGCTGGGTCTGAAAGTTCCTGCCTGAACCAAATACAATTATGGAAAAGCAACGTCTCTCCTGAAGTATTTATGCATTTCTTAAGTGCATTAAATTTCCACCTTGGCTATACATTATAACCAAGGGGGAAAGCTTAAAATAAAAAAGAAAGAACAGAAAACTGAACATCTGGGCCCACCCAGCCCAATTAAATCAGGCTTGAACATCAGTATTTTGTTTTTAATTTTCCTGGGCAATTTTGATGCATGGATAACTTGAGAACCAAAGTATTTATCTGGGCTGAGGCAAACCTACCTGAGTGTTGTCAGCCAAACTGAGCCAAGAAAACATGCTGCTGGCGGGGCAGGGAGGGTTCTAGTGGTGCACCACACAGGGGATAGAAAGGATGGTATCTGATGCTGGGTGGTGACTCCGACGAGCTTGCCCCTGGTGGGGGTTGTAGGGAGAGAAGAGGACGTAGGGATGGGCATGTAAAATTTGTCTTCTGCCCTGAGAGATGGTTTTGTCATCCTGAGCTCTGCCCACCTGGATTCTTTGCACTGCTGCTGCTGCCACTGCTAAGTTGCTTCAGTCGTGTCCGACTCTGTGCGACCCCATAGACAGCAGCCCACCAGGCTCCCCTGTCCCTGGGATCCTCCAGGCAAGAACACTGGAGTGGGTTGCCATTTCCTTCTCCGGCGCATGAAAGTGAAAAATGAAAGTGAAGTCGCTCAGTCGTGTCCAACTCTTAGCGACCTCATGGACTGCAGCCTACCAGGCTCCTCTGTCCATGGGATTTTCCAGGCAAGAATACTGGAGTGGGGTGCCATTGCCTTCTCCGGGATTCTTTGCACAGATAATCCCAAATCCTTTCCCAGCATGAGTAGGGGTATTCTGCAAGATTTTCCGCCTCGTCTTATTTTATTACCAACCCATCTCCACTCGTTCCAGTTTTGAACAGATGTAATTAATGGCAACAAGGGCTTTCCAGTCTACAAAATCAATACGGAAGTGGCTGAAAGAGTGTCTTGATGACAGAAGGAAGGGACAGCTCCTTATACGTAATTCGCTGGGCAGACAGGCTTCTGTGTCCATAACTGCTCCTTCACACATGCAAATCTGGGAGGTGATTTGATATATGATCTTAACTGGGCCTCTTTAGGAAAGGAGGTCACATCTGAACTTGGCTCAGAGAAGTCTACCCCCATTCACTTTAGTACCTAAGGTTGAACTAATATTTTTAGGTGAATGCCAGGCTATATTTCTTCTCTGCACCCCCACCATCCCACCTCCACCATCATTTCATTTGGATTCAGCTCTCTTAGTCCAAGTATTAATACTGACAACTCATCTGACTGTTTAAAATAATTTTTTTTTAAAGAGACACTTTTTCACATGCTAAAACAAATAACTCACTTTCTCAGACTTGATGATTTCCGTGCATAACTTAGTCTTCAAAAGGATGGAGCCAGTATCTCAGGGTGGTGAGAAGTCAGGTGGCCGGTCAGATTGGTTAGGTGTAAGGCTTTGCTCAGACCTTTGGACTGGAGGATTGGAAGCAGGAAATGACATGTGATTTGAATTAATTCTTCATTGTTTTATTTTATTATTATTTTAATTAGGATTCAAATTGTATTCAAGAAACTGCTGGGTCCTAAAGAACCGGGTGTCACCATTCAGGAGGCTTGTTTGTTAAAGAAAGCAGTCAAGAGCTGCCCAAATTCTCCTCTACAAATGGAGCCATCCACGCTCCACCAAGCATCTTGCCCCAGAGGAGTACGTTTTGAATAAAGTCAAAATTTTACTATACCATTTCTTTATCCCTAAATAACTACATAATATCATTTCTTTCTTTATTATTTAATTTGATAGACTTTAGGAATTGTGCTTCTGGCTGAATCTAAACTGCCCTTGGCCATGGTGGCTTCAGGCTCTGCCTTGCAGTGCTTTGCCATTGAAAGGTCCTTGGTCAAGTCACCCTGTTTGTTGGACTCACTTCCCTCTCTGGTACATGAGCCCCACAGGATGAGCGCTGGGACATTTTCGTTCTGCCCTCTTCTGAGTCTCCACCTTTAACCCATGTTTCCATTTAAATGAGTCAAAAGAAGTGAAAGTGAAAGTTGCTCAGTCATATCCAACTGCTATCCCACGGATTGTACAGTCCAAGGACTTCTCCAGGCCAGAATACTGGAGTGGGTAGCCTTTCCCTTCTCCAGGGGATCTTTCCAACCCAGGGATCGAACCCAGGTCTCCCACAATGCAGGCAGATTCTTTACCAGCTGAGTCATCAGGGAAGCCCAAGAATACTGGAGTGGATAGCCTATCCCTTCTCCAGAGGATTTTCCAGACCCAGGAATCGAACTGAGCTCTCCAGCATTGCAGGCAGATTCTTTACCAGCTGAGCTACCAGGGGAGCCCAATACCACCTAATAAAGTGGTGACCACTGGCATCCAGCTTACCAGGGAGCTTGCTAAAATGCAGTCCTGGCTCCCACCCAGAACCTCTGACTTTGAGTCTGTCTCCAGAGTTATTTGTTTAGTTATATACTTACTTGTGTGTCTGTTTTGGTCACTGCTCTATCTTCAACTCCCAGAAAAGCTTTAGGAACAAAGTAGATGCTTAATAAGTATGTGTTAAATAGATGAATGAATTAGCATATTGCAGGCCCTTGGCAATGGTGGTTGGTTTAGAAACCTGAGCAACATGACCCAAGCCATTCCATTAGAGGCTGAATTCAAGTTCTAGGACTTTTCTTGAGAATAAGAAATTCTTTTATAGCCGGAATCAACACAAGAATTGTGGGATGATTTTGCCCAGATGAAAGCCAACAAAGAGGAGAGGGGAGCCAAGAGATTGAGTGAGGGAGACCAGGGCCCATTGACATCCACCTTCTGCATCCAGCTGTGATCCTGTCCCTGATGAGAGACAATAAGTTGCTCTCTGTTGAGGCCATGCTGACCTGGGCGCTGTCACTCATGACTGAAAAAGACCTCCTGACAAGCCTTGAGCTCCAGGTTTCATTGGTGATTCGCCATCAGGATCACAGGCTCAGTCTAGGCTACAGCTTTTAAGAGCGGAGACCATCCTTCGTTTTTTCTATATCTCTCCTGCTCCTCCTCTCTGCTCTTGGAGCTTGAATGCATCACTAAAAGTGGTATAATTATTGTGAGAAATTTAATTTCGAAATAAGAATTTACAAACCCTTTGGTGCCTATTATCTCATTCAATACTCTCAACAACCTATAAGTCAGTGGAAGAACAATCCAGTTCACAGATGGGAAAACTGACCCTGCAGGAGATGGAGGCACCAGCCTTGGCATCAGCTGGCTAATACCACAGCAGGGGCCAGCCAGGATGCTAACTCAGGTGCTCTGATCACAAAGCCTTCACTTTCCCTCATTGTCTTTCTGCCTCCTTTCCATAAAGAAATAATAGACCTAAAATTCAGTGATTTTACCCTAGTGGGTCCATGAACTCCAGTCATGAAAATGAAAGCATTAGTCTCTCAGTCATGTCTGACTCTGTGACCCCACGGACTCCTCCGTCCATGTAATACTCCTAGCAAGAATACTGGAGTGGGTAGCCACTCCCTTCTCCAGGGGATCTTCCTGACCCAGGGATCGAACCTGAGTCTCCAACATTGCAGACAGATTCTTTACCATTTGAGCACCAGGGAAGCCCAGAACTCCAGCCATAATGGACACTTAAGATTCCTTGGCCCGTCAGAATGTAGCCAAGCCCCACTACTGGACTTTGTCCATGGAGCACGTCTCTAGCAGGATAAAGCACAGACCCGGGTACTTAATGGGGCTTCCAGATACTTTAAGATGGAACATCAACAGAGTTCATGTCACCAGCATCTTCCCAGCTAGTACACACCATGTGGATCAGGTCTACAAGACTGGGATGATTTTGTTACTGACCAGGGTTCTTGGCCTCCTTTATAAATAGAAATTGATCAGAGGCCAGACAAGAAATTCAGGTGAGGCTTTCCTGGGCCCCTACTGCAGCAGGGGGCAGTAAGAACAAACAACAGTTTCCCTTCCTGGCTCGCTCACTGAATGGGGGTGAGCTGGTTCCTTATATGGAGTGACAGAAGGGATATGTCCAGGGGTTGGGCCAGAGGTGTGGCTTAGGTGGCCTGCCCACCCTTTTGGGGGTGCTGTGTGCAGGCGGGCATGTGTAATATCCTGCCTTTGCTTCTAATACCCTGCCTTTGCTTCTAATACCCTGCTTTTGATCCCAGCCCTTCAGAAAGTGGCAGTGGGCTTTTTGGTCTTCTTGTATCTTTTTGTCCATAATTTGGTCCAGCAGAAAGTGAAGAGGCACTAAAAAGCCTCTTGATGAAAGTGAAAGAGGAGAGTGGAAAAGTTGGCTTAAAGCTCAACATTCAGAAAACTAAGATCATGGCATCTGGTCCCATCACTTCATGGGAAATAGATGGGGAGACAGTGGAAACAGTGTCAGACTTTATTTTTTTCGGCTCCAAAATCACTGCAGATGGTGACTGCAGCCATGAAATTAAAAGACGCTCTTACTCCTTGGAAGGAAAGTTATGACCAACCTAGACAGCATATTAAAAAGCAGAGACATTACTTTGCCAACAAAGGTCCGTCTAGTCAAGGCTATGGTTTTTCCAATGGTCATGTATGGATGTGAGAGTTGGACTGGAAGACAGCTGAGTGCCGAAAAATTGATGCTTTTGAACTGTGGTGTTGGAGAAGACTCTTGAGAGTCCCTTGGACTGCAAGGAGATCCAATCAGTCCATCCTAAAGGAGATCAGTCCTGGGTGTTCATTGGAAGGACTGATGCTGAAGCTGAAACTCCAATACTTTAGCCACCTCATGCGAAGAGTTGACTTGTTGGAAAAGACCCTGATGCTGAGAGGGATTGGGGGCAGGAGAAGAAGGGGATGACAGAGGATGAGATGGCTGGATGGCATCACTGACTCAATGGGCATAAGTTTGAGTAAACTCTGGGAGTTTGTGATGGACAGGGAGGCCTGGCGTGCTGCAATTCATGGGGTCACAAAGAGTCAGACACGACTGAGGGACTGAACTGAACTGAACTGAAAAAGCTCAAAGTTATTTTTAATCCCTTATACTTTCTGTTGGAGAAGGAAATGGCAATCCAGTCCAGTATTCTTGCCTGGAAAATCCTACAGAGGGAGAAGCCTGACAGGCTATAGTTCATGGGGTTGCAAAGAGTTGGACACGACTGAGCGACTCACACAGACACACAAGCACACACACCCTTTCTGTGTATTTTGTTGCTGAAGGAGACCTTTGTCCAGGTGCAAGCATTGCAGCAATGGGTCCCAGGTCCTAGCCTGTTTCAACTGCGCCCTCATTGTACTTCACAGAGAATGGCATATTTGGGAACTTGTTCCCAGACAACATTCTGAGGCCCAAGGGATGATTCAGAAGCTATGCCAACTTAAGCCTATTATTTATTTATTTACATAGTTATCATTTATTTATTAGGCTTTTAAAAACTGTGTCCTTTAGGAAATGACACTGGATACCAGCCAGGAATAAGATATCAATAAAAAAGCAAATATAAATATGATACTAACTTAAACTGTAGCAAGATAAAAAGATCTACCTAAAACACCACCCTGTTGAGAAGGATCAGTTTAAAGGCACAAGTCAGAATATAAAGCTTGGCCACAAGAGGTTGTCCTCAAGGGGGTTAAGAATTCCAGAGAGTCCTTCATGGATTTGAAACTTGCCATGGAATCAGAGCAATACTCACAGAATATATCTTGAAATGATTAATAGTAGCAGGAATAATGGGGCTTCCCAGGTGGCACTAGTCATCAAGAACCCGCCTGCCAGTGCTGGAGACGTAAGACAAGAAGGTTTGATTCCTGAGTTGGGAAGATCCCCTGGAGGAAGGCATGGCAATCCACTCCAATATTCTTACCTGGAGAATCTTATGAACAGAGAAGCATGGTGGGCTACAATCCATAGGGTCGCACAGGACTGAAGACATGACTGAAGCGACTTAGCAGCAACAGCAGAAATAAAGATGATCATACATATGTTATCTGAAATAAACAATGAAACTTGCTTTCCAGTTAGCAAAAACTCACCCTCCACATATCATGTCAGTTGATAGATCAGTCCTGATGGAAACCTGGAACTCCTCACAGGTATTTCAGACACAACCCCACGTATTATCAGCTGATGCTCCAAATTACAGGCTCTCAGAGTAAGGAACCACTGAGCCCACCTGCTCTGCAGATGTTAACAGTAGCCTGTATTCATGGAGCCAGGCTCAGAGCTACACACTTTATATTCATGATCTATTTGATCCTCAAATCTTCACCCTCAGTTGACTTGTGAGGAGACCAAGGCTTAGTATGATGAAGTCACTTGTGACCACTTAACTAGAAAGTGAGAGAGCTGGGCTCCGTGGCTCGAAGATGCTCCTGTGACTGCCCAAGATCCCCATCTTGCACAAGCCAGCATTTTTTTCAACCAGAGAGTCAAAGTAAAGACGGATTTAGTGCCTTGGAAGCAGACGGTCCTAAAGAAGACAAGGGGAGACAGAGAGGACCTGCATTAACCAGCTGTGTGACCTTTTGAACATCAAACTCCTACAGCCTCATTTTCACCTTCCGTAAAACAAGGCGCTTAGATTAAACGCTCTCTGAAGAATCATCCGGCACTAACACTCAACGATACTGTGAAGTGTGTCATGTCTGCTGACAGGCCAGTGTGACGGGAAGCGAAATTTTGCTATTAACAAATAGAAAAGAGAAGAACAGCCGTAGCCCCTTGTGCATTTTAGAGAAACAGAAGAATCCCTCCCAGGCTCCTTACTTAAAGCCTTTGGTTTTAGCATATTTCTTATACCAGAGTCTTACAAGTCCTCTGGCGCCCACCATTTACTGATCTCAGTGCTTCAGAATCCTTCTCAACACAGTGTCCCAGGCAGCCAACAAACGATCAAAGTGGACATCCAAGATAAAATGCATTTTATATCCCTCCCACACAGGAGTTATCTGGGATTTTTTAGAAGAGTATGTACCTTACAGACGTGCCAAGGTTATGCTGTGATCAAGCGGTGGATTAGGGGCAGCCTCCTGAACATGTGCAAGTCTACTAAACACATTTGCAGGGACAAGATTAAAACGCATCCTGAGAGCCCACGCTGTGATGGTCCGGCAGACCTGACAGTCCCTTACCATAAACTCTCATTATTAGGGCTTAATTAACACCACCGAGGATAGGAATCAGTCCATTCACTTTCAGCCACAAGACAGAAAGAGCAGCTTCTCAGGGAGAGTCCACACCCAGACCTTCAGATTCTCTCTGGGAGAAAGAATGCTGCTCTCAGAATGCAAACTCCCACAGGCTCATGCACGAAACACACCGATTCTCTTATCCATCTATTTCAAGTCTTTTTCCCTGGGGAATGGAGATGAGCCTGTGGGATCAGGGCAGCAGGCTGTAAATAATGGTCGCAGGGAGAGATGGATGATGAGAGAGTGTGTGGGCAGGCTCCCGGCTGCTATCGCATCCCAGCTCTGCCTGCTTCAGTGACCACCCCAGCTCTGCTTGGCGATGCCCCCAGGAAGGAGTGCGTGTCCTCCAGCCTTCTATTTTCGACTGCCCTTTGCCTGTGCATCCTTGCTGCCCTTTCTCTGCGCAAAGCTGAATGATACAGCCGTAGCTGAGGAAAAACACACCCTGCAAAGCCAGCTTTCTTCTCAAGAAACCAGGCACTCCCATGAGACCTTTTGATGTGCTGCATGTGTTTTTTGATGAGACAAGAAAAGGTATTTCTTGAGATCCCGGTTGGTGGTCAGTCAATGCCCAGGCCCTGAGTAACCTCTGAGTGACAGGCACAAAGGGACACGTGACAACAAGAAGGCCAGGTCTTAGTCCAGGGAGCCGGCAGTCTAGATGGGCAGCTGGTAAAGTGAATGATTGCAGACGCTCACTGGAGGAATTGGTCACGGACCACATGCTGTAAGGACAGCAGTGGGCCACAGGAGCCTGGTTAATGACCCAGCCCAGGCACTAGGCGATGAAGAGCACCTGCTCCTACACACACACATGTGTGCACAGAGCCTCGTCCCCACAGCTACACCCCCAGCGTCACTCTTGCTCTGCATCGAGTTTCATTACCTGCTAAAAATAGGGAGATGGGAGGGAGAAGAGCATGGTGATTTTTTGTGCAACTTGGTGGGACCACAGAACCCAGAGAGCCAGTCAAACACATTTGGATGTTGCTGTGAAGGTGTTTTTTAGATTAGATGGTTGATTAGATCAGTAGACTGAGCAAAGCAAACTGTCTTCCATAATGTGGGTGGGCCTCATCCAATCAGTTGAAGGCCTTAAGGGAAAAAACTGACCTCCCCGCACACAAGAGTGATTTCTGCCAGCAGACAGCTTTTGGACTTGAGCTGCAGCATCAACGATTCCCTGGGTCTCCACCTGCTGGCCGATCTTGCAGATTTTCTACTTACCAAGCCTCCACAATTTTATGAGCCAAGTCCTTAAAATCTCCCTATAGATAGGTAGATAGGCAGATAGATAAGTAGATATTATATAATATATATACTTTATTATATATATAATATATATTATCTTCCATATGTATATAACACTATATATACATGTTATTTTTATATACATATAAAACACTGTGTGTGTGTGTGTGTGTGTGTGTGTGTGTGTGTGTGTGTGTATGTACATATATGTAGTGACTCAGATGGTAAAGAATCTGCCTACAATGGAGACCCAGGTTCAATCCCTGAGTTGGGAAGATCCCCTGGAGAAGGACATAGCTACCGACTCCAGTATTCTTGCCTAGAGAATTCCATGAACAGAGGAACCTGGCAGGCTACAGTCCGTGAGATTACAAACAGTCAGACACAACTGAGAGACTAACACTTTCACTTTAATTTTACATATATATGAAAGTGATCTTCCTGATCAGGGTGATCTTCCCGACCCAGGGATCGAGCTGGCATCTCTTGTGTCTCCTACACTGGCAGGCAGATCCTTCACCAACAGTGCCACCTGGGAGGCCCCTGTATAAAACACACACATAGAAACACACACACACATCTATCCTAATGGTTCTGCTTCTCCGGAGGGAATAAGAAATTCTACTTTATGAAGATATTTTGAAGTACTTAGGATGGTACCTGGTACCCTACAAGTATTCAGCATTACCCATAAAAGAACCTGGTTCTGGAAAGAATGGGGTCTGAGACCAGCAGCCTCCTCACACACAGCCCATGGCAGGCAGAAACATTCCTGTCCTGGACTGTCCACGGTGGAGTCAGGAGAGCCGGGAGGACCCCAGCTTTGCCCCAGGCTCACCCCCTCACTGCACAGAGAGGAGCTGGGGGAGCTAGAGCTGACCCCCAGACCCAGATCTGCACCACACCCCATTTTCCTTCAGTGAGTTACCCCACCTTGGGTAGCAGCATGGCCGCTGAGAAGATCAAAGTAAGGACCTGCTCAGTGGAAGAGCTGACTCATTTGAAAAGACCCTGATGCTGGGAAAGACTGAAGGGAGGAGAAGGGTAGAACAGAGGATGAGATGGCTGGATGGCATCCCCGACTCAATGGACATGAGTTTGAGTAAACTCCTGGGGGTTCTGATGGACAGGGAGGCCTGGCGTTCTGCAGTCCATGGGATCGCAAGGAGTCAGACACGACTGAGCGACAGAACTGAAGTCTCCCCCAAGGCCTCTGGAGGCAGGTTTGCACCCCAGAGGTGCTACTGCTGGAAGCAGAGTTCTCCTGACTTTTCCTTTCCCCACCCCCTGCCCCAGCTCAGAAGAAGCTATGCTGAGAGGTTACCCAGCTTGATCCACAAGTTGGTTGAAAACAGACCAGCTCGTGATGCGCAAGTTTATACTTTCGTGCATTGCTTTGCTGTAGCTGCTGTAACAGATGACCACAAACTTGTTTTCAAACACCAAAATTGATTCTCACAGCTCCGGAGGCCAGAAGTCCTGAATCAAGGTGTCAGCACGACCTCACTCCCTCCAGAGGTTCTAGAGGAAACTCCATTCTGTGCCTCTTCCAGCTTCTGGTGGCTGCCAGTGTTCCTTAGCCAGTAGTTGCATTGCTCCAGTCTCTGCCTCCGTCTTCACATGCCTTCTTTTCCAGGAGTGGGAATCCCCCTCTGCCTTTCTCTTGTAAGGACCCTTGTGATGGCGTTCAGGACCTGGATAACCCAGGTTCATCTCCTCATCTTCAGATCCTTGACTTATTCACATCTAGTGATGCAGACATGCTTTTTCCAGGAATCAAGACCTGATATCTCTGGCTTCCTGGGGGAGGAGGATGCCCTGAGCTCAGAGTTCACCCCGTCCCCCCAGGTAACAGGGAAAGTCAGCAAAAGCCACAGCCTCAAAGACAAGAAGAGTGTCCCCAGGGCATCTGAGCAAGCCGCTCCCAGACTCGGAGAATGGATGGAGCCTGTTTGCTGAGAGGAGACACCCTCTCCCTACACGAGAACGACTCTCAGATGCCTTCCAAGAGCTTAGCTTGTATTGAAAGAGGCCTTGGCTGGGCTCACACATCTGGGGAAACGGGTGGAGAGAGCAAAGGCAGGTTGGCCCCAGTAGAGGTTTATACTGGCCCGGGGATTCATTTGGGGAAAACTGTCTCACTACTAGACCACTTAAAAGGAGGACTCAGAGGCTCTTTTTCCCCTAATCTGTGGAGGTTTTCAGGCCAACAAAAGCAGCCTAATTTTTTCGACATGGCCAACTTTTTCTCCCAGGTCCAACTCCACTCTTGAGAAGGAGAGAGCCATCTATCTTCGTATCCAACACGATCCTCAGCATGAGAACGGGGAGGACTTGAATTATGAGGCTCTACGGATGATATCCAGCTTTCCTTTGTCCCAGGAATGGGCAACGGCAAGAAAAATCTAGCCCTCAGCTTGCTGGCTCTGGTCCTCCCCTGGTCTTACCTGAACTTGCTCTTTTCTTGCTTTTTCTCTGTAGTCATCCTCTTGCTCTACAGCTTTCGTCGTTCCCTTCTCTCCCACCTCGCTCCTGCTTGTTTAGCCAGGGGCATGCAGACGTGGAAAACTGTAACCCTTCGGTCTTCACTTCTGAGATAAGCTTTGGAAGGTGCCCAGCTGAGACGCCATCAGCGCCCTGGCCGTATCCCCTCGCTTTCACCAGGGCCGTACACACCGGCCCAATCCTCCCTGTGATGCTCACCCAAGGGCTCTTTCCGGCTGAAAGCCCCGCGCCTGCTGTGCCCACGGGAGCCCTCCAGGAGTCAGCGGTCACATAGCACGTGGGAAAAGGCCCAAAACCAGCCGCTGACCATCTTTCTCTGTCCCCGGGGGCAGGACGACTCCAAAGCCCACGTTCCACACTGGCCCCCAGTGTTCCCGGTGGGATTAAGCTGTCTGTCCACAGGGGTAGCTTGCTGGGTGATGTTCCTTTATTGGGCTGTCTTCCTGTCTCATTCTCTCTTCCCCCTTCCCTCCCCCCACTGTTTCCTGCAATCACCTCCCCAAAAACTAATTTGCTCTCAAAGACTTGTCTCCGTGTCTGCTCAAGGAAGCAGCCCCAGCTGAGACATCCTCTTGTCATCAACCCGGGACCGCCTGTGTTTCCCACACACCCTTGGGCAGGACGCCCTGGAGAAGCAAACTTTCCACTCCTCTGTGCCAGGTTCACACCCTGAAATCTGGCCCCTCTGGTCCCAGTGTGAGAAAACGGATGTGGCATCTTCACACTCACTGTTCTTGGTCAGAAAAGACTGTCCCCTCCTGTTTGCTTATTATCTCACGTTGCACCCGAGACTAGCTTCTCCCACAACAAACACACGTTCTTTCTTTCAGAGGCTATTCCAAGACCAGTTTATGGTAAACCTCAAGCTTTTCTTGCTATTTGGCTTGTTTCTCAATTTTTGCCCATGTCTTTCTATGTGTGAGAATGTGTGTATATATGTTCTCAGAGGAGACTGGTTAATGACGTCTAGAACAATTCAGGTTGATCACTTGACCTCTTTCCTCTACTCTCAAGCCAAATATGAGCAAATGGCTCTTCTCGGGAACTTTCCGTCATCTATTGCCCCCACTACAGCTCTGTCAAGTCAGAAACTGGGCTTCCCGACTCAGCCCCTTCCACAGCTGTTAATATTTATCTTTCTGTATTTCTTTAGTTTAATTGGCATCCTTTGACACAGACAGCCTTGAACTGCACCCAGGATGGCTCAGCCTCCTTGACCTGCTCCATCAGTGAACAGACCCTGGCATCAGCTTTGCCCCACAGTGACAGAGGGCCTCGGAAATTATTGCCCCACTACTGGGTGTCTCTCACCGTGTGTGGCCATCAACTCCTGACTAATAGTCATGCCTGCTCATGTGATTCAAAACCATATGAATAGCTATTTCAGTTGTTGGTCATTTGATCAAACTCAGTGCTACCCTAACAGAACCCTTGACCTGGGTTTTAAATTGAGGTCAGTGGTCAACACAACTCTGCAGTTCCAGCTCTCTGCTCCCCCGCAAGTTTGTCCATGATTATAAGGCTGTGGGTGAAGGGCAGGGGGCATGAGAGACAGTGCAAAGCACTGTGGGCTTTAACAGCACACAATGCTGGGCTACATCTTGGTTCTACCACTTCCTCATGAGTTACCCTGGACAGGTTAGGCAGCCACTCTGAGCCTCTGTTTCCCCAAAGGCAAAATCAGGGTGATAAAATCTACCTTGGAGTGTTGAGTGGAGATGAGAAGACATAATGTGCATCTTATTTACGGGTCATTAATGGGAAGGAGAGTGTTGGAACCTTTCACTATAATGGTGGATTTGTTGCTTTCCCCTTGAAGTTTGGATAATGTGAATCTAACCTGATGCAGGCCCAGAATCTGCATTCAAAAGATGCACATCTGGGCCTTCCCTGACAGTCCAGTGGTTAAGATTCCACGCTTCCACTGCAAGGGTCACGGTTCAATCTCTGGTCGGGGAACTAAGATCCCACATGCTGCCCAGTACGGCCAAAACACACACACACACACACACATTTAATAAGAAGAAAACTAAAACCAGCAGTCTCCCATATTTTATCTTTAACAAGACATCATTCTAGACCAGGGGTCAATGAAACAACCTGTGGGCCAAATCTAGTCTACTACCTCTTTTTATATGGCTCATTCTTTAATATTTTTAAATGCCCAATTTAAAAAAATAAAATATTTTGTGACCCGTGAAAATTGTATGCAATTCAAATTTCAGTGTCTACAAATAAAGTTTTATTAGCACTCAGCCACACCCATTCGTTTGGGTGTGGTCTGTGATTGATTTTCATGCTGTAAAGAGTCATGGCAGCAGAGACCACACAGGCCAGAAAGCCTAAAATGTTTTCCATGTGGCCCTTTAGAGAAAGTGTTTTCTGACCTCTGATCTTGGACTATTTAAGATATCTTAACTCTAAAGAATGTCTCCAAGTTGCCTCAGGTAACGGGAGCTTATTATAAGATTATAACCTTCCATGGAAAGAGCTGAGGCAGCAGTAAACCAGGTGCTGGCCCACAGCATCTACCCTTGACCTGATGCCCCCCTGCATGTGGACCCCACCCTTGGGTTGCCCCCACAATCGACTTGAGGGCAGAGTAAAGAGGCAGCAAGGAACAGTAGGAATCTCCTGGCCTGAATTAGACCAGAAACTCTGTCTTTGATACTCCAGGTCTTTCAAAAGGCTGGCCTGTTTTTCCTTCTGTACCTCCTGCTGTCTGTTGGGTACAGTCCATCTGGTGTCGCGTAAACACATTTGTCTCCTTGAGTGTCCTCAACAGCCCTAGGAGGTCAGTGTCATCATCTCATTTTACGGGTGAATAATCTGAGACTGAAGAGGGTGAACACTATGCCCGAGGTCACCCAGCTAAGAAGTGTGGAGTGAAGCTTTTAAATTGGGTTTTTCTGACTTCAAAAGCCCTTGGTTCTACCCATTCACATATGAAATTCACTCATGAATTTCATTCTGCGAAATGGAAAGTAAAAGCATATGTATTTTAAGGTGAAGGCTGAGCTCGCAGCTGGTTTCTGCTTTCCGGGGGTACCGAGTGGGAGGCGCTGCCGGGGCAATGTGAGCTTCAGTGCAGTGGGGTAATCACACTTGAAAGGGCAAGTTGCTTGCGCTGACCCTTATTCACAACTACCAGTGTGTGCTGTGTCTCCCAAGATTCCAGGGACTAACCTCACACACTTGGGATTTGGGAACTTAAAGCTGAAAGCGAATAACTCCGTCATCCTCCAACTTAGACTGAGATGTGAGTTATCCCATACAGTGAAAAGAATCACAAAGTCTTGACTACCATGTACAAATTTCTGATTGGATGAGAGAACATGTCAAAGGACAGATCACACAATTGAGGAAGCGGTGATGACCCGGATGTTGACTTGGCGCCGACCCCTAGCGGCCATCCTGAGAAACTGGGAAGCCACCATATGGCGGGAGACAGTGGACTCTGAGGAAAGGGCAGAGGGATTGTCCCAACATTCCCACAAAGAGCCTGACATGAGACACTGAGTTTTATAGAGAAAATTATTGCTTTTGGAAAGCAACTTAAAGCAAGATTCTGGGTCCTTAGGATAGGCTAATAGGATTTCTGTTTAAAAACACTGAAAGTCATCTTTTAGTACAGATGCTCCAAAACCACATGTAAAAGTTAAATGTAAAAAATGAAAAGCACATTTTAATGCTGTAAAACCTTATTTTTTTAATAAAACTGGAAAAAAGTTTTGTGATGTTTCTGAGATCCCATTTCAAATCATACTAACTCCAAAATCAATCATTAAAGAAATTTTACTATGAAATTTACACAATAATACACAATTTCCCCTTTGGGGGAAAAATGAAGTCAGTTAAGTTCAATTCAGTCACTCAGTCCTGTCTGACTTTTTGTGACCCCATGGACTGCAACACTCCAGGCTTCCGTGTCCATCACCAACTTCCAGAACTGGCTCAAACTCATGTCCATCGAGCCAATGATGCCATCCAACCATCTCATCCTTTGTCCCCTTCTCCTCCCTCCTTCAATCGTTCCCAGCATCAGGGTCTTTTCCATTGAGTCAGTTCTTCGCACCAGGTGGCCAAAGTATTGGAGTTTCAGCTTCAGCATCAGTCTTTCCAGTGAATATTCAGGACTGATTTCCTTTAGGATTGACTGGTTGGATCTTCTTGCAGTCCAAGGGACTCTCAAGAGTCTTCTCCAACATCGCAGTTCAAAAGCATCAATTCTTTGGTGCTCAGCTTTCTTTATAGTTCAACTCTCACATCCATACATGACTACCGGAAAAACCATAGCTTTGACTAGATGGACCTTTGTTGGCAAAGTAATGTCTCTGCTTTTTAATATGCTGTCTAGATTGGTCATAACTTTTCTTCTGTGAAGTACAGAACCACATATTAGGGAAGGGTTTAATTTATTTTTTTTTTTTGAGTAACATAAAATGTCAAACACAAATACCAAAAAATACCTTAAAAGATGAAAAAAAACCTACAAAACAAATGATTAAATAAAACAAATGCTAAGTAGATTTGATGGCCAGGCTTTCCATGTGGGACAGCAGTAAAGAACCCACCTGCCAATGCAGGAGATGCTGGTTCAATCCCTGGGTCAGGAAGAAGGAAAATGGCAACCTGCTCCAGTATTCTTGGCTTGATGGCCAGCATAGAGTTCAACCAGAGGCCACTTCAAGGATATTTCCTTCAGGGAGGATTTTTCAGACCTGCCAGGCTCATAGAGGGATTCAATGGAAGGAAGCACCAGGGGTTCCAAGAAAACCAAGGATGAAGACATGAGTGTGCAAATAACAAATGCCTCCAAAAGACAAGCATGGCACATAGTTAACCTATATCCTAGGGTTTATATAATCAGGTTGACAAAAATACAACTTTTGGGGAAACCTCATCAAGGAGATGAAAGCTCACCTTATCTTCTAGGCTGTGTCCTCAGTGAACAAAACAAAAAATCCCTCCAGAACTTGGTCAACCTACAAGAATGTACTGAGGACATACCTGAACATTGTGGGAGACCAGACACAAGGCTTTTGAACTGTGGTGTTGGAGAAGACTCTTGAAAGTCCCTTGGACTGCAAGGAGATCCAACCAATCAATCTTAAAGGAAATCAGTCCTGAATATTCATTGGAAGAACTGATGCTGAAGCTGAAACTCTAGTACTTTGGCCACCTGGTGCGAAGAACTAACTCATTGGAAAAGACCCTGATCCTGGGAGACATTGAAGGCAGGAGGAGAAGGGGATGACAGAGGATGAGATGGTTGGATGGCATCATTGGCTCGATGGACATGAGTTCGAGCCAGCTCTGGGCATTGGTGATGGACAGAGAAGCCTGGCATGCTGCAGTCCATAGGGTTGCAAAGAGTCAGACACAACCGAGCGACTGAACTGAACTGAGACTCGGGAGTGGGAAACTGTCAGAGAAGAGGAGACAGAGGGGTGGGGAGGGCAAGTACTCTGTGGCACTAGCATGGCCTCCTTGTCAAAACTTGTTCTCCAATTTGGAGAGGTCCACTGCACTTTGAACTTGGAGGCATCCTGTGTCCATGGGCACCCATCAAGAGGAACTAGAGGCCAGGTAAAAGGACCAAATTAACCCAGAAGTGCCCCATCTTGCCAGTGCAGCCCGCAGGGAAATGAAGAGAGAGGTTGATACAGTGGTTCCTGACAAGCCATTGCCTGGCAGGCCAGACAAGGGATCACAGGGGGCCCCCCACTCTGAGACCCCCGTCTGCTCTGTCGCCAGGCCCCAGCCAGCCTTCTGAGATCTGAGCTTCTCCCCAGGGCTTGATCTGGTGCTTTTCAGGTAGTCTGACAGTGGCAGGTGCCCCCTATACCGCAGCTCCTGGACATCTGTGGCTGCAGAAATGCCCTTGCCATTCAGTGGTGCCCTTTGCCTGTGCCCACAAGCCCTCACCTCTCTGCCTGCAGTGCCACAATGCGTCACCCCGAGCTTGCCAATCAGGCTCAGGTGTGGCTGACCTGGTCATGAGAGGCAAACACCTGGGCAGAGCAGGCAGAAATGAATTTGTTTGACAGCCACTGCCTTGAAGGCAACACTCATCCCTTTTACAAAGCATCTACCATTGGCAACTTCGATGTGAAATTCATGGGAACATTATTTGGCAAGTCACATGCTGACATGTTTATCTTGTTAGCTGTCAGGATGAGTAAGTATGCACGTTGAGTGCCATCATTCAGCCTTCACAGAGAAACACTACCACTCAAGAAATCTGACACAATAAATACATTTCCTAACACGATTTGTCAGACTTATATTAATCCTTTGTTCTGAGCTTGTCGTAATTGACCTTAAATAGACCTACGATGACCCAGGGATGAGAGGCCATGAACTGCCAGTGCCACCTGCAGAGAGGTGTGGAGAAGCAGCTACCCAGCCTGCATCGTAGATTGTATTGATACTTGTCTCTTGGCATCTAATCACCCAGAAGAGAGCCACCAGAAACTATAGGTTTGCTCCCTGACACCAAAGTAAGAAGAAATCCAAGGTGTGGTTGAAGTAATTGCCACATTTCTTAACAGTCCTGTCCACTTTTCCAGAGGTTAAGCACAGCCCTGAAGTGAGTTCAAACGCTGGGAATGAGAACATGGTTTCGAGGGAGACAAAAAATTGCAGGGTATTGAAGGACTTCAGCGATGAGAAATGAATAAAACTGCCCCTAGCCTTCCTCGTTGGACCACCTCTGTTCTGACTTCAGGCAGCATATTAATTGCTGCTTGTCTGTGACATTTTAGGAGTCTCAAAAAGGGACCACATCCTATACCCACTGGTAAGAATGTAAACTGGTGCAGCCACTGTGGAAAAAAGTACGGCGGTTACTTAAAAAACTAAAAATAGGGAGTTCCCTAGTGGCCTGGTAGCTGGGATTCCAGGTTTTCACTGTTGTAGCCAGGGTTCAACCCTTGATCGGGAAACTGAGATCCTGCAAGCCCTGTGACACAGCCGAAAAAAAACAATGAAAATAGAGCTACCATATGATCTAGCAACCCCACTCCTAGGCATGTATCTGGACAAAACTATAATTCAAAAAGATACATGCACCCCTGTGTTCAAAGCAACACTATTCACAATGGCCAAGACACAGAAACAACCTAAATAACCACTGATGGAAGAATGGATAAAGAAAACGTGATATCTATGTGTGTATATATCTATATCTGTATCTTTATATCTATATAATGGAATATTGGGCTTCCCCAGTGGCTCAGTGATAAAGAATCCACCTGCGATGCAGGAGTGGCAGGAGACACAGGTTCAGTCCCTGGGTTGGGAAGACCCTCTGGAGGAGGGCATGGCAACCAACTCCAGTATTCTTGCCTAGAGAATCCCATGGACAGAGGAGCCTGGCAGGCTACGATCCATAAGGTCTCAAAAGTGACTTAGCACACATGCACACAGAACAGAATATTACTCAGCCATAAAAGACAATGAAATAATGAGACTTGCCGCAACATGGATGGACCTAGAGATTATCATACTAAGTGAAGTAAGTCAGAACAAGAAACACTAACACTATGTGACTTCACTTAAATCTGAAATCTAAAATATGACACAAACTCATCTATGAAACAGAAAAAGACTCACAATCATAGAGAACAGACTTGTAGTTGGCAAGGGGACGTGGTGGTGGGGGTGGGTAGGGATGGAGTGAGAGGGTGGGGTTAACAGATGCAAACTGTAATATATAGAATGGATGGATACACAACATCGCCCTACTGTATAACACAGGAAACTTATTCGATATCCTATGATAAACCATAATGGAAAAGAATATATATATATAACTGAATCATTTTGGTATACAGCAGAAATTAATACAACATTGTAAGTCAACTATACTTCAATAAAATGAATTTTTAAAATAAATAAATATACAAATAAAAGAGAGGGCAAGCTTCACCCCCTCCCATTTCCTAGGGGTACAGCTCCTCTGAGTGAGATTGGACCCAGGACTCTGTATTGTTACAGTTGCACAGAGAAGGGCCTGATCTGCAGACTTGAAGTAACCCTGCCCATCCCAACCCCTCCACAGGAGGGTAAGCTTCTGGTCTTAGGCCTGGCAATTCTGGAATCGAGTTCAGAAAGGGCAAAACAGACATTGAAAACACTCTTTTATTTTTGCCAAAGGTTGTTTTATCTTTAAGGTAGCTCGGATGGTAAAGAGTCCACCCACAATGCAGGAGACCTGGGTTCAGTCCCTAGGTCAGGAAGATCCCCCTGGAGGAGGAAATGGCTAACCCCTGCAGTATTCTTACCTGGAGAATTCCATGAATCGATTCCAGGATTGAGCCTGGAGGGCTACAATCCACGGGTCCCAAAGAATCAGACACAACTGAGAAACTAACACTTTCAACACTTATAAACTATTTACACTGTGTGCTTGCTCTATTAAAATAAAAATCAAACCTTCTTCTCAACGGATTTTCTAAGGAAAAAAAAAAAGTTAAAAAAAAAAGTACCAGATTGTTTGGGCTTCCCAGGTGACGCTGGTGGTAAAGAACCTGCCTACCAATGCAGGAGACTTAAGAGACAAGGGTTCTATCCCTGGGTCAGGAAGATGCCCTGGAGAAGGGAATGGCAACCCATTCCAGTATTCTTGCCTGGAAAATCCCAAGGACAAAGGAGCCTGGTGGACTACAGTCCATAGGGTCGCAAAGAATCAGACAAGACTGAAGTAACTTAGCAGGCATGCACACACCGGCTTGTTTACCCTGAGGTTTTTCTGTCCTAACAACAGCTAGAATTTCTGGAGCACTTACTAAACACTAAGGACTGTCCCAGAGCTTTACCTAAATCACATAAGCTTCAGGTTTGCTTTCTGAGGGACAATCACAACCCATGTTTGGCAGATGAGGAAGCTGAGGCTTCTCATCTGAGCTCTGAGGTGGAGTTTGTGTTTAATTTTGTCTGACCCCCTCTCCCCCACCCCCACCCCCGCCACCGCCCCCCGCAAGCAGGTGCCCTTGGCCATCATGAATCACGGCCTTCAGGTCTAAGGAGCACAGTCATGGGTCAGAAGCTGATCATTCGTTCTGGTGGAGGATGGACTTTGAATGACATTCCCACAACAATGAGGATAATAACAGCAACAGCAAACTACGTGTGTGCAAGGCCAGGCAGCGAGTGTGTGGAGGACTAGAACCCAGCACTCCTTCCTGAAGTCAGAGTCCCACCCAGCCACTCCCCAGGGAGAAAGTCTGGGGGTGACAGAGCCAGGGCCCCACAGCAGGCCAGCCCTCCCTTCTCTAAGGCATGTCAGGGGGCGCTCTCGAGGAGCCCACACAGAGCAGCAGTAGTCCAGAAGACTCTGTACCCCCTGGGCGCCCTGGGTTTGCTCCTGTTCCAAAAAGGCGTGCGCTTTCGAAGGGCACTTCTCAAAAGAAGTGCCGGTGCCTGCCTTCACCGGACACTTTTCCCTCAAATCATACTTCCTTGCAGGTTCCCTGTGAGAAAATAATGTGGGCAAATTCCTCTGGCCACCCTAAAAATAAGAGACACCATAAAGGGCCTTCTCAAGATGCTGACTTGAATGTGTAGCTCAGTCTACGATGTGAAAGCTGAACGTTAACCAAGATGGCGTCCAGTGAACAAGGAACATGCATTCCTTGACTCAGGCCGTCGTTCAGGTGCTCATGCTTTGGTTCGTGGTTCACTAGAGGTAAAAAGCCCACCTGCCAATGTAGGAGACATAAGAGACCCAGGGTTCGATCGCTGGGTCAGGTCAACCCCTGGGTTCAATCCCCTGGAGAAGAGCATGGCAGCTGCCTCCAGTATTCTTGCCTGCTGAATCTCATGGACAGAGGAGCCTGGTCGGATACAGGGCAGGGGGTCGCAAAGAGTGGGACACCACTGAGGCAACTTAGCGTGCAACAAAACAAGGCCTTGGGAAAATATAATAATTTGTTCATAAAAGTAGCTGATTTGTGTTAACATGTAATGGATTTATTATTTTTGATTGAACTAATAAATTTGGGGAAACAGGGGAAACAGTGGCAGACTTTATTTTGGGGGGCTCCGAAATCACAGCAGATGGTGACTGCAGCCATGAATTAAAAGATGCTTACTCCTTGGAAGGAAAGTTATAACCAACCTAGACAGCATATTAAAAAGCAGAGACATTACTTTGCCAACAAAGGTCTTTCTAGTCAAGGCTATGGTTTTTCCAGTGGTCATGTGTGGATGTGAGAGTTGGACTATAAAGAAAACTGAGCACCGAAGAATTGATGATTTTGCACTGTGGTGTTGGAGAAGACTCTTGAGAGTCCCTTGGACTGCAAGGAGATCCAACCAATCCATCCTAAAGGAGATCAGTCCTGGGTGTTCATTGGAAGGACTGATGTTGAAGCTGAAACTCCAGTACTTTGGCTACCTGATGCAAAGAGCTGACTCGTTGGAAAAGACCCTGATGCTTGGAGGGATTGGGGGCGGGAGGAGAAGGGGACAACAGGGGATGAGATGGCTGGATGGCATCACAGACTCGATGGACATGAGTTTGAGTAAACTCCAGGAGTTGGTGATGGACAGGGAGGCCTGGCGTGCTGTGGTCCGTGGAGTTGCGAAGAGTCAGACACTACTGAGCAACTGAACTGAACTAAATAAACATTTAACTTAAAAAATTTTTTCAATGAGGTAAATACTGACAGACAGAGCCCATATGAAACACTAGGTAATGCCCAGGACCAGAGGAAGAAAGCAATATGCAGGCCTTCATCTCTGCCCTCGGAAGGCTGTGGTTCTAGTCAGGTCAACAGAGACCTTTCAGGAGACCGAGGCTGTGTGACAAATACAGAGCTGGTAATGGATGGAGGGTGGCAGGTCATGGGGTGGCTGCTGCGTCCCTGAGTGGGCAGCAAACTCACCCTCTTCTCTCGCTCTCACTGAATGCCACTCTCCCCAAGGGCACCGTGTCCCACGAGGCCACTTGCCCCTCCCACACCCCTTGTGGTACAGCAGAGCTGGAGTTGTGGCTTCGCCTCCTCCAGGCCCCTCCCTCTTTCCCACTCAGGCTCTGGTGTGTTGTTGAAAGCTTCCCAGGACCAGTCAAGGATCATTTCCCAGGACAATCACACCATTCGTCTCATAGATGAATTTTTCACACTCTTTCCTCTTGAAACAACTCTTCCCTATCCTCATTCACAGCTTCCTAATGCACTGAGAAAGTGGAAAAATCCAAAGGAAGTTGCACATCTTCCTAGCACCCACACACTCCCAGCACCCCTGGGACTGCAGATGCACCCCTCCGCTTCCCCACCCCCCCCACCCTATCCCAGCCCGGTGCCAGCCCCACTCCCTCCTGAATCACCTCCTGGGGACGCTCTTCCTGCCCCAGGGAGACCACTTGCTCCCAGAAGAAGTTTTCTCTTTTCTGCTTCATTCATTTTTCTCTCCTTCCTGGAACTTTCACCTTGGCACACAAATATCATTTCTTCCATTAAAACAAAACAAAACAAAAAACCTCCCTTTACCTCACATCCCCATCTCTTGTCCCATTTCTCAACTCTTTTACAACAAAATTCTTCAAAACTGTTGTCTCTCCTCCGGGTTTCCAGTTCTTTCCTTCTCATTTATTCCTGAACTCATTCTGATCATAAAACTGCTCCCCCTTGAAACAGTGTCTCAGTCCTGATGACGTCTGCAGAGACCTCTCCAAGGCTCCATCCTCGCCTTGTCTGCCCCTTTCAGAGCTTTTCACCCAGCAGACCATGCTCTTCCTCCAGACACTTTACTTGCCTTCCAGAGCACCACCCTCCCCAGCTCCCTTCCCTCAGGAGCTCCTCCTTCTAGGTCGCCTTTGTTGGACCTGCCTCATCTTCCTCAATTCTGTTAGAGGCCCTGGGTTCAGTCATCAGATCTTTTCTCTTCTCTCAACTCTAATCACTCCATGGATGCTCTAGGTCCATCTCAATGCTTTAAACACCATCTATGTGCTGTTGACTTCCCAACTTCTGTCTCCAACCCGGACCTCTCATCCTTATGGACTATGGACTCCTAAGTCCAAACTAGTAACAGCCATCTCAGATATCCAGGCATCCAGAATTGAAGCCCTATTCCCACCTCTATTTCTTCCCAAGTTTCTCTCCCATCTTCAGAAGTGGAAACTCCATCCTTCCAGCGCTCAGACCAAAAGTCTTGGATTAACCTTGAATCCTGTCCAGGGATGTTGAGTTATTCAGCCTCCCCAGATGTGGAAGAGGAAGATTGCTGCAGTTCTTTGAGTATCCTGTATCTCTCTGTTTTTATTTACATATCTGCCTCCCAGACTAGAAGCAAATCCAGTACCTACCACAGAGTTGCGGTATGCTAGAAGTGCTTCATAAATGTATTTGGTCCTTATGAAATCAAAGCGGCAGAGAGGAGATCACAAGACATAGGTCTTTCACGTTATGAAAGAGCTGATTATTAAAATCTTCCAAAACAAAATCTGTTTTTTAATATTTATTTTTGTTTGTTGTTTAATATTTATTTTTGTTTGTTTGTTTGTTTGGCTGTGCCAGATCTTAGTTGGTTTCCCAGGTGGCTCAATGGTAAAGAATCTGCCTGCCAATGCAGGAGATGCAGATTCGATCCCTTTGTCTGGAAGATACCCTAGAGGAGGGCATGGCAACCCACTCCAGTATTCTTGCCTGGAAAAGTCCAGGGAGAGAGGACCCTGGTGGGCTACAGTTCATGGGGGTCCCAAAGAGTCAGACACAACTTAGTGACTGAGCATCCATGGTCTTAGTTCTGGCATGTGGGATCTAGTTCCCTGACCATCTCCTGCAGTGTGAACTATGTCATCTCAGCTCTGTGCAGTCATAGTTCTCAAACTCCCACTTATTTAGTCATTTAAGAAGATAAGGAATGAGCTCCACCCTACACAGCTCAGTTATTTTCTCCCTAAGACTTCAGATCCAATTCCTTTTGAACCCACACATCTTTATTGAGCAGCTACTACGTGCCAGACTCTGACATGCTGGGGACAGAGAGCTCACATCTCTCACCCTTTGTCTCAGGGAGCCTAGGAAGATGTCCCAGCAGAAGGATGGTGCTTCTCTTCTGAGAATAATTCCTTGGAAATGATTTGTTTTTCTGCAATTGGGAGAACATCTCTCCAAAACCCCAAATAAGCACAATGCTTTGCTGAGTGTCTGTAAATGGGGCCAGCACTGCCTTGTTAGTCAGGATTTTACCTTATTAAGCTGGGTTCCTGGTAGTTTTTTTATTATTATTATTACAAGAGAACTGGCTCACAGGGAATGCTTTCTTCATGTAACACTGATCTCTTAAAGCCCAAGTCTAACACACAGGCACTTGACACAGTGAACATAATGACAAGCTTGGCCTTCCCATCATCACTGCTGCTGCTTAGTCGCCTCAGTCATGTCTGACTCTGTGCAAGGCTCCTCTGTCCACGGAATTCTCCAGGCAAGAGTATTGGAGTGGGTTGCCATGCGCTCCTCCAGATGATCTTCCCAACCCAGAGATTGAACCCAGGTCTCCTGCATTGCAGGCAGATTCTTTGCCACTGAGCCACCAGGGAAGCCCTTTGTCACTAGTCACCATCAAATCCAGGCTGCTCATGACTCCCTAGAAATCAGAGAGACAATCCCCTCCCCTCTCCCACTGTACATCACTGGTCCAGCTTGGTTTAAAGGTATCAACCCATTCTCACTTATTCTCTCACAAACTCGAATTTATTACCACCCACATCTCAAAGAAAAAATTTCAAATTCCAAGTTTATCACCATCTTTATTCAACATCCCAATTATTTTAGTTAAACCTATCTACCCACCATGTCTGCTCTTAAATCCTGAAATTTGAAAAAGGAATACCATTCAGTGTATTAACTCCATTTATTCATTATTTATTCACTCATTCATCAATTACATGCCAGACACATTACAGAGTCAGGCAGGCAGGCAGGCAGGCATGAGAAGCAAGAATCGCCGTGCTGATGACAACTGCCAGCGTGGAGGCGATACCAAGGTCAGCAGAACATCTGCTGTTTTGTGCCACATTTTTCTCTCTATTTGACATACTAAAAGCTGTGCTCTATAGAGCCCTTAATTATATGCCAGAGATGGTGCACAATTTAATTTTCCTCAGAACAGAATGTGATAACCACTTAACATCTTTTTGACTCAGTTTCCTCATCCAGAAAGATTATTGAAGAGTTCTTAACTTGCTAGGCATAAACACCACACAATTTTCTTTCTTCAGTAACGGTAGGCAACTGCACTTTGCCACTTATAGTCATTTCACTGTTTGTTTTCTCCAGTTGAACTTGAGGTTATTTATTTTAAAGTGCCAGCTTCAAAGTTCTTCTCCTGCTGGCTGCCCAGTGCTGACTGGATGTGTAGCTCCTAGGGTTTGGGGCCATGGGTGGGGTGGTCAGAATCTGCTTTCTCATCACCCACTCTCTGATGTGTCTTCCAGACTGGAAGAAGGAAGGGGGAGCACCCTTCCTAGCTGACACCCATGGGGAGACAATTGTCTATTTCAACCACCAGAGTGCCAATCCAACTCCCTCTAGACATGGGCAGGGAAGGGGCGCCACACAAGCCCTGCTAACAAACCTCTTATCTCACACAACTCCTTAGACATCACGTGGTCACTTCTGAGATTCTTCTGGCAGAAGCCCCGCTGCATTCCTCTTTGCCCCTTTCTGAGGAAGTACCCACTGAACCAAAGCTCCCATCTCATCCCTCCCAATTGTGGAGTTTTGGGGATAACTGTGGTCTCCTCTCCACCTGACCGTGCCTTCTGACATCCCGGTGCTCTGATGAGTTGGAGGGGCAGGCACACAAACCCACACTCGGCTGTGCAGTGACCAAATAGTGAGGTCTGGCATGGTCTCTGATGGAGTATTGTTTGTGTTTTAGGCAAGCGGGGAGTCCCTAAGAATTTTGGACAAGGAGGTGTCATGATTAGATCTGTATTTTATTACAGACATTCTCAGAGCACAGTAGAGAATGGCAGGAGTGTGAGACAAGCAGCAGGAACATTAGGAAGGAGCCGATGCCGTGCTTTCTAGCTTGAGATGTTTGCAAACCTAGCCAGTTTTGATCAATCTTTCTTGCTTTATGACATGGCCTAAAAGCACTTCAACAAGCCTTCGCCAAGTTGATCTTGTCTACCTGTGGGTGGCTGTAGTGGGTTGAATGTGTCCCATGAAGAGGCATGTTGAAGTCTTAGCTGTGAATGTGAAGCCTTATTTGGAGATAAGGTCTTTATAGATGTAATCAAGTCAAGGTTATTAGTATTAGACTGAGCCCTAAATTCAGTGACTGGTGACCTTGTAAGGAATAGTAGAATTGAAGACACAGATACGCACACAGAACAGAAGGCCATGAAAAGAGAGAGGCAGAGTTGGAGTGATGAGCTACAAGGCAAGGAACTCCAAGGACTACTGGTAACCGTTAGACACTGGCAAAGGCCAGGAAGGATTCTTCCATAATCTCAGAGACAGCGTGGGCCTGGTGACGCCTTGATTTCTAGAACTGTGAGACAATAAATTTCCATTGTTTTAAGCCACCAAGTTTGTGACATCCCTACGAAACAAATACAAGGGCAAAATAATGACAAAGCATTAGAGTCATCTAGACCTCTCAGATGAGGAAGCTGAGGCCCAGAGACCTGATTTGGCTTCCAAACGTCCACAGAGAGTGCATGGCAAGGATGGTGTACTGGAAGGAACCAGCATGGCCCACCCAGCTGTCATTTCTGACCCTTTTGTGGCTGCCTACTTTCGACTTCAGGTACTCTGCTCCTGCCCAAATGTGTACCTTACTTGTATTAGTCAGCTCAGGCTGCTATAACAAAATACCATAGACTGGGTTTATTTTATTTTAAATAATAAAAATTTACTTTCTCACAATTTGGAGCTGGAAAGCCTGAGATCAAGGTTCCAGCAGAGTTGGGTTTGTTGGTGGGGTCTCTCTTCCTGGCTTGTAGACAGCCGCCTTCTCACTGTGTCTTCACCCGGCCTCTCCTCAGTATGTGCAGAGCAGCCTGTCTCGCTCTTCCTCTATGGCCACAGACTATCAGATTAGGGCCCCACCCTCATTTAACCTAGTTTCCTCCTTATTCTGGGCCGTATCTCTGAATAAAGTCACACTGGGAGACAGGCCTTCAATGTGAATTTTGGGGGTTTCTTGTTCAATCTGCTATAACAAAGTACCATAGACTGGGTAACTTATAAACAACAGGTATTTATTTTCTCCTAGTTCTGGAGGCTGGAAGCCTGAGACAGGTGTGCTGACAAGGCTGAGTTCTGGTGAGAGCCCTCCTCTGACTTCTCATTGTATCTGAACATGGCTGAGGGCAGAGAGAAGCAGGCTCTCTGGGGACCCTTGTAAAGGCACTAGGCTCACTCATTGGGGCTCTTCTAATCTTGAAGTGAAAGTGTTACTCGTTCAGTCATGTCCCACTCTTTGCAACCCTATGGACTGTAGCCTGCCAGACTCCTCTGTCCATGGAACTCTCCAGACAAGACTACTGGAGTGGGTAGCCATTCCCTTCTCCAGAGGATCTTCCTGACCCAGGGATCAAACCTGGGTCTCCTATAGAATTGCAGGCAGATTCTTTACCATCTGAACCGCCTAATAGCCTCCAAAGGCCCCACCTCCTAAGACCATTACATTGGGAGATGGGGTTTCAGCATATGGATTCGAGGGGGGACACATTTAACCCATAACAGGGAGGCATGCTTCATCCCATAACAGTACTTAAGGCAAGTTTATGTAATTTTCATGTGTCTCTTTCCTACTACCAGATTCATTTCAGTTCAGTTCAGTTCAGTCGCTCAGTCGTGTCCGACTCTTTGCGACCCCATGAATCACAGCATTCCAGACCTCCCTGTACATCACCAACTCCCAGAGTTTACTCAAACTCATGTCCATTGAGTCGATGATGCCATCCAACCATCTCATCCTCTGTCGATAACTCTCAGCAGGTATGTGAATGCTCATGTCATCCCCTAGGAGAGGAAAAAGGTATACAGGAGACAGTGCGGACCATGTGTAGAGACACCCAGGACGCCTGCAATAGGCTCTGCAGCTGGCCCATGGCCCACCCATGCTGCTACTTATGTGTGCCAGCCACAGTCAGGTGACCCTGCTGAGTTTCCTCCCAGAACTGAGATCTGACCCCGTGGATGCAACCTTCCATGTCTGGGCAGGGGTCCCCAGGGAGAGAGTGGGGTTCTTAGTGATGACAGTGAAGCCAGGTCAAGGAGGGCATGGCTGGTAGCTTTGCATCCCCCAAGCTGTCTCTCCTGAGTGCCCAGATCCAAACTTCCACTGACCACGCCTTGAGGCCATGGCCACTTTGAGTTCTGGCACCTTCCATCCTTTCACCTCAACCCTAACTTGCTGGAAAAACTCCCCTTCTCATGTTTACCATTCTCTGTTTCCCACTGGGCCACATCAGTTTTATTGCTTTCATGGGGATGGTGCTTGTAATATTCTGGATCAGTAATATATATAGAGATGCTAGCAAAACAACAAATGCAAGTGAACTAATTCTGAAAAATGCCGGCCAAAAAAAGGGAGGAGGGCCAATTGCATATTACAGTCCTCAAGCCCCAAACTCCCAACTTACCTGGTGCCCCCCAGACTCAGGGACAAAGACAAGATAAGCCTGCTGCTCCTGCGTGCCTGCCTCCTTCTTAACGAGGGCATTGGAAATGAGGTCTGGGAACCACTGGTTCAAGATTTCAGCTGCTGGCTCCCAGACAAGGAAGGATCTTGGGGAAAAACATTATAATGTAATTGTGATGAAAATCTCTTTTCAATAGAAGATTTGCAGAACATTAAACACTATCCACAGACATTTTCAGAGAGAGTCCCTAGTGGCTGAGGACTAAAGCCTTTGAATCTGAGTTTTCCGCAATCCCCCACCCCCTGGGTCTACTTGAAACATCTCCTTCCACTTGGGATGCTGTGTTTGAGGTTTGGCAATGAGGTGGCATTTCCTTAAAAGGGAAAGAAAAAATGCCTATCTGGGGGCCTATGGCTCAGGTAGCCTGTGTTCCCAGAGGAAACGCAAGTCTTTGCAAGGAATGTTTGCCTCATTCAGTATAAATAATGTTGATTTGTTTATGTCTTAACCCCTGTTTGGTGATTAATGAGCAAAAATATATCTTCCGAGACTCAGAGCACACTGGATGCTTTTTAGTGGGCCAAGCTGAAGTAAATAAAGATGAAAAGAAGAGAGAAGCACTGTGACTCCAATGAAATACAGTCTTCTTAGTCAATCTGAAGTTTGGATGACCCAGGCTGTTTTTAGGGAAAATATTATCTTTTTCACTGGCATTTTTCTTTCTTTCTTTTTCTATTTGCACATCATGACTCCTGGAAACTTTAAATTACTTCTTCGTGTTTGGAAAAGTAAGTAATTAAATGATTTAGTTTGGACATTGAATGATGCAGTAGGATTGATGATTTGATGATTCCCTGATTTGATGGGAAAACCAGCTCAGGGATGTACTAGAGGACCTTAGGAAAGTTGTTTGCCCTGTAATCCTCAATTACTGCAGGTGTTAAGCCCAGAGAGAGTACTCACGTCACCTCCCAGGGCTGTTATGCAAATCAAAGCAGATAAGGAACTGCAAGTGCTTTGGGAATTGCAAAGCATGTGGCAATTATAACAGGGAAGGAAAAGGAAGTCCAAGTTTATTGTGCACCCAGTGTGCACCAGGGACTTTGCAAAATGACTCTGACACTGAGCCTGCCACACCTCCAATCTTGCCACTCCCACCCCAATCCTTCCACCAGCGGCAGGCAAAATGACATAAATCAGATCATGTCATTCTCAGTTTAAAAGGTTTTCCCACTGCCATTAGAATTAGCATGTAGATAAACAACAAAGATATGCTGTACAGAAAGTCCCCTACATCTGAATGAGTTCCATTCCGAGAGCATGTTCCTAAGACCAACAAAGTGAGCCTGACTACCCAAGTGACACAATCGGCAATATAGTTCGGTTCAGTTCACTTTAGTGACTCAGTCGTATCCAACTCTTTGCGACCCCATGAACCACAGCACACCAGGCCTCCCTGTCCACCATCAACTCCCAGAGTTTACCCAAACTCATGTCCATTGAGTCAGTGATGCCATCCAACCATCTCATCCTCTGTTGTCCCCTTCTCCTCCTGCCCTCAGTCTTTCCCAGCATCAGGGTCTTTTCTAATGGATCAGCTCTTCTCATCAGGTGGCCAAAGTATTGGACCTTCGGCTTCAACATCAGTCCTTCCAATGAACACCCAGGGCTGATCTTCCTTAGGATGGACTGGTTGGATCTCCTTGCAGTCCAAGGGACTCTCAAGAGTCTTCTCCAACACCACAGTTCAAAAGCATCAATTCTTTGGCACTCAGCTTTCATTATAGTCCAACTCTCATATCCACGCATGACTACTGGAAAAACCACAGCCTGACTAGATGGACCTTTGTTGACAAAGTAATGTCTCTGCTTTTAAATATGCTATCTAGGTTGGTCATAACTTTCCTTCCAAGAAGTAAGCGTCTTTTGATTTCATGGCTGCAATTACCATCTGCAGTGATTTTGGAGCCCCCAAAAATAAAGTCAGCCACTGTTTCCACTGTTTCTGCATCTATTTGCCATGAAGTGATGGGATCGGATGCTATGATCTTAGTTTTCTGAATGTTGAGCTTTAAGCCAACTTTTTCACTCTCCTCTTTCACTTTTATCGAGAGTCTCTTTAGTTCTTCTTTACTTTCTGCCATAAGGGTGGTGTCATCTGCATATCTGAGGTTATTGATATTTCTCCCGGCAATCTTGATTCCAGTATATATATATATATATACATGTATATATCTGTATATATACAGATGCAGTACTGTACTGTAATAGATTTATAAAACCTTTCACACAAATACATAAAAAGCAAATGCAAGAAATAAAGGAAATATTTTTATTCTTACAGCACAGTAGCTTGAAAAGTAAAGTGGTACATGACAACAGCTGGCACACAGGGGCCATCATCGAGCAAACAGGCAAGAAGAGCTACTGACTGGAGGAGGGAGAAGAAGTGAGAGATGGGAGAGCTGAAGGATCGTCAGCAGTAGAAGATGGAGGGCAAAGTAGAATTTTGCTCACACTTGACATCGATGGCATAAGTTCTAGTTCCTTGCTGGAACCAGATCTATGTTGGCATCTTTGAAAGTTTGCAACTTGAAGGTTCATATGTAGGTGACTTATTGTATAGCACAGGGAACTGTATTCATTATCTTGTAATAACTCATAATGGAAAAGAACCGAAAAAAGAATATATATATACATGTATATAGGTATAAGTGTATCATTTTGCTGCATACCTGAAACTCATACAATATTGTAGCTCAACTATACTGCAATTAAAAAAAGAAAGAGTAGCAGGCAAACTCCCTGCAATGGCCAGAGAGACCCTGCCTGGTCCTCCGCCTCCTCCAGGCACAGCGCCCACCATCCCATCTGCTGTAGTCACGCTGGGCTCCCTCCATCCTTTGGCCTTGCTCAGCTCCACTCTGTCTCAGGGCCCTGGCAAATGTCAAGCTCTCTTTCTGGGAGGCTCTTCTCCTTTCTTCACCTGGTCAATCTTTTCCATCCTTTTCAGTTTACATGTTCTTTCTTCCCTCTCAGCCAGGACTACTGTATTGACCAGATAGATTATAGAAGACAAAACTCCAGTGGACGCCACTCACAGAGACCACAGTCTGCACAATAACAAAGCATGTGGTGACCTCAACCTCCTCCCCTAGTTCCATGACACCCTTGATTTGTATTGTACACATTCTCCTTCATAGCAACTTTCACATTTATCCTCATTTATTTGTTAAATGTCCGTCTTCTCCACTAGACCAGCAGGATAAGGGCCATGATGCTCGTATTTTTTTTCAGAATCCTCAGCACCTAGAACAGTGCCTGAACACAGAAGGCAGTCAATAAATGTGTTTGGACTGACTTTCTCTGAAGTATGTTGAAAGCCACGTGGTGTCAATTCAATGGCACTGGGTGAGCATGAGCATTGAGGCTTGATGAGTGTCTCCTCACCTGCCCGTTGTCTGCCTCCATCCCAGTGCTGGCATGGACCTGAAAGCTGAGAGATCCAGAAAAGCCACAGGCCAGGTTCACAAGACTCCAGAGGAAGAAGAGCATCAAGGCAGTTGGGAAAACTGAGTCCTGCCTTCTGCTGCTAAGAGACACATCTCTGCCTGCTAGAAGGATTTAGCTTCTCTCTCCAGAAATGAATTATTGCAAGGAAACTATATGACAGCAGAGCCTGAAGTTCTAAAGATTCTGAATTTCAATCCTTCCCTATCACAGGCTAGCTGGTAATTACCGCCGAGCGATTATAAAATGTGCTGTCCTTTATCCTTGCTAAGATATTTTTAAATTAAGCAAAGCACTTTATAAGCTCTAAAGAATGGCTGCGCTCTAAAGAATGGCTTTAACAATGGGATGTGGCAGTTGATTATAAACCTCTTCAAGAATGTGGTCACCATTGCTTCCTTCTCACCCACTTCTTAGGATGCAGTTTATCTTTAGTCATAACTTGTTGATTAGCCACTCACAAAAGCCTTAGGAACAGAAGATAATGCCCACTCTGTATTTCGCATGAGATTAAAATAAATAACACTAGCACACTCAGCGCTCTTGTTTGGTGAGCCCTCATGCATTCATTGATTCTTGGAGCAAGCTTTCATAAATGTCCTCTCTGCACCAGGGCTGTGTTATTTGTTAGAAGCCATGTGTTTCCTGCCTTGGAAAACCTGGCCAGCTAGGGCAAGGGGTTGGGTAAGAAAGAGACCCAGTGTGCAACTAGGGGGAAGTCCATCTGATGGAGGTACCAACAGCAACCCTCGGTGGTACACCAGGAGGCTGATCAACCTGTCTGGGGAAGGAGAAGATTCTCAGGGACGCCTCTTGCGAGGCCAACCTGGATCTAGCAGGACACAGAGAAACATCCATAAGGGAGGGGAGGGACGGGAGGCTTCTGGAGCTATTCCTAGGCAGTGGGAACTGACTGGATCCCTTCCATCCTTTAGTTATCTGCTTCAAAACTCTGAGCTTCCTGTCATCAGCCCTGGAAGGAGGAATGTTTGCAGAGCACTGGCCCTTCCTGGTCTCTGGGGCCCCTTCCTCCCAGCTGGGCTTGTTGGTAGGAAGCCTGTGGACAACAACATGATTCCAAATTCCCACTGAACGTGTAGGGGGCACTGGGCCCGGTGTGTTTTACTTCAATTTTTATAAACTTGTATATTTCAGAGGAAATGTCAGACTTGGGTTCCTGACTTGTTTACATTCTTCAAAATGTCATTTTCTAGTCAAGATACCAAAAGCCTCTATAAACCCTTTTTAAAAATTCTCCCCAAAGGCTGGAATTTTTTTTCATCTCCAATGTCCAGAGTGTGGTCTTCGAATCTGAACCTGAAAAAGGAGAGAGAGTTAGACCCCCTCCCGCTTCTGACACCTGGGCTTTCCCAGGGCTGGTGGAGGGACTGTGGGAGGTGGGAGGAGCCTGTGAGGGTAGGAGGGGCCTGCAGACGGTGACTCTGAGCTGAGGACACTGAGCTGCTGTTACCACCACACGTGGTCAGGCAGGGACCAGCTTTGTCAACCTACTGAAGCTCCACGGAGCTTTGGAGGGGCTGGCTACGTCAGCAAATCGTTTAATAAGATGTCACGTTTAAAAGATGAGGCCCAAGGAAACAAATGAGATCGCTAAACGCTCCATGTTAAAAATGTGCAGAAACTTAGGGATGAAGGGAAGATACAGGAGGAAGGATGAGCAGTGTAGAGGTGGCCGGAAAGCTGAGAAACAGGATTGCATGATGCTGTGTGGTGTGTCTCTTCTGATGCTCCAGTGGAATTCCCTTCGTCCCCCCGAATCTTCAGTAAAGTCACCTGCACTCACAAGCGCCTGTGTGAGAGGTCTGTTTGGAGTGAGCTAAGGGACATGACTGCGTTGCACATTTGGGTTGAACAACCCAAGTAGGTGATGAGACGCTTGCTGAACTGACTAGTCGCGTGGCAGCAAGAGCTCACAGCATAAGGTGACCACAAGTCTGTGAGCTGCTCAGAAATTCCCATGACTCCTGCGGAAATAATCAGGTGTTCTACGATCTGTAGGTTGAGGGTTTGAACAATGTCATCTAGCCCTTTAGAGGCAAAGGAACCCCAGCTAACATGTAGGTTTTCACTTTTATTATCTCCTTTGCTCACACAATAAGTAGATTATAATCATCCTCACCTTCCAAAGGCAAAGGTCAGAGGGGATAAGTCATTTCCCTGAGTCCCCCACCTAACAAGTAGCAGATCCAGAATTTGAACCCAAGTCTTCAGCGGCAGTTTTTGCTTAACGCTTTGTTTTGAAATGCCCAGGAAGTTGCAAAAAGAGTTCAGAGAAGTCTCCCATCCCCCAGCTTCTGCCACTATTTACATTCTTCCTGCCACCCACTGAAACCAGGGATAAAGAACCGAACTGCAGATCTGTGGCGAAAACAGGCTTTTTAGGTTTACAGACCATCACGCACTGCCTCTCTTCCTGAGAACCCGAAAGTAACCATCAAAGAGGTTAGCCTAAAGAAGATCAAACCTGGGGCAGTGGCCTGCAACCCCGGCTGCCCATTCAAATCACCTGGTGCCCTTTGTAAAAAATACCTGTGCCTATCCCAGCCTCCCAGGCTCTGATCTAATTAATAACACCCAGGGCTTAAGAGTCAGAATTTCCCTGAGCCCCGAGGGGTTCAAAGCAGCCAGTATTGAGAACCGCTGCTGTAAAACTACCCACCGACTCATCAGACCCCAGTGTCAAGATACCCTCGCTCGTGAATCCCATCGCTGTGGTCTGAGGTATCTGTAAGGGCCGTCCGTGAAAGACAGGCTTCTGGGGGCACCTGGCAGGGAGTTTCTCTGCTGTGTTTACTGCAAAGCTCTGTGGTCCTGCCGCTCAGAGCCGCGCCTCCCTTTCTGAAATAGCAGACCGGCCCCGGGCGCATCAAAGGAGATTGTCGTTCCTCTGGCACTGGCTTTGTTTTCCCCTACATCTAAAGGAAGCAGGTCCACTTATCTCCAGAACGCTTTCCCAGAAAGCTCCGCCGCCTGCTATGTGAGGTCACCGGTCCACAATTTGCATCCATCACACCTTGTACGGAAGTGGGGAGGAATCGGCTTGCTTTGTTTTCCAGCACCAGGGAAACAGATTTCTTCTTAAGCTTCACACAATAAATTGTATTAAATCCTTTCAGCAGGGTTTCCATGGCTATGTGAAAGCAAAATCATACAGTAATTGTTTTAAATAATACAGCAAGGCGAGCTAGGGAGTACATCTTAATTTTTGTCATCTGTGCGACGTTTCTGTTTGTATGGAAATGTTCCCAAGGCAGGGGAAAGGTTTCTGCATTCACTGGGAGTTGCTTGGCAAATGTAATGGAAGGTCGAATACAAACTGAAATAAACAGACCTACCAAATCCCTCAGCCCCCTGTTCTGTCCATGTGAGTCCTGGGGCTGCTTCGCTTCTTTTAAGTGGGAATCAGGATAGTGTTTATCTCTTCACTGCTTGGGCACCAGACCCCATCCTCCCACTACACAAGCTTGGCTCCTGCTTCCCTGGGGGAGACTTGGAGGTATACTCCAGACAAAGGGGAACCTGTCAGGAACTGCCCTGCACCCCCGAGGACTGATTTGTCCCCTGGTACCCGGATACCCTTCAGAGTTGAGTGCTTCCAATAGTCTTAGCATAGGATCCACAACAATATCATGAATAAGAGTCGATCTTCAAAACTGACCCTCCTACGTTCTGGTCTAAGCCCCATGCACCAGTCTGCGACAAGTTGCCTCAACTCTCGAGATTCCATTTCTTCATCTATCAAGTGAGGGTAATGACATACAGCAGAGGTTCTGAGTCTCAAATGAGGTCACGCATGGAAAAGGCTTGTCCTCCTACAAAGTGACAAAGAGTTAGGGCTCAATAAATAGCATTCCTTTTTAAATTGTTATTACCATTATCATTATTATTCCTTGACTATACAAAAGTCCTCCTGATAATAAAGTGAAGTGAGAGCTATTATCGGCCTGGTTGACAGCCGGGTTGAATGCCACAAGCACTACTGACCCGTTCCAGATGTCAAGGAGGCTGCTGGATGCTGGAAAATTGGGAAGGCCTTCTGGTCTCTCCAGGAGCTCCCGGACCAGGACTGGGACCCTCACCCACTGATGCAGATGACCATTGCATTCGGATTGTGTTTGGCCACGGCTGCTGCCCACATTGTGTTATAACTCCAAGGAGAAATTGATTCTTTTTTTCCAATATTTTATTTATTTATTTTTGGCTGTGTCGGTTCTTCATTGCAGCGTGTGTCCTCTTTGTTGCGGTGTGTGGGCTTCTCAGTACTTTCAGCACTCAGGGTTAGTTGCCCAACGGCATATGGAGTCTTAGCTCCCCGACCAGGGATGGACCTGGTGTCCTCTGCTTGGAAGGTAGATTCTTAGCCCCTGGACCACCAGAAAAGTCCCAGAAATCGAGTCTTGACTCAAACTAAACAGTCAGTTGGATAAAGGACCAGAGAGTTCTACCCCATCACTGACAAAAATGACATCTTGGGGACCAATCCCATGTAGGCACTTCAACTTCCAAATATGGATACGAGTCCCTCAGCCAAGCCCCGAAGAGACTGAGGGTAGACTCCATCCCAGGCCTTTGACCACAGCCGCTGTTGATGAGAACCTCATGTGGGCAGGGGAGGGGGGAGGTAAGAGAAAAGAGATGGGAGTCGGGGGGGCCTGGTCTCCCCAAGTGTGTGTGAGATCTCTCGGCGGACAGGCCAGTGTTGGAAGGGAAAGGACGTTGGCTCTAACCACAGTCTGCCATTTTGAACCCTGTGGAAGTTTATTTTAGCTTTTCCTGGCTTTTTTTTTTTTTTTTTTTTTTTAGTAATAGAACATATGAAGAAAAACATTTGCCCACACAGAAGTTGTCTCTGGAGCCAAAAACCAAGACATACTTGAGATGCTTTGCTTTCCATCTGAGCCTGAGAGAGATCGTCCCTCCCTTCAGGTCCCCTGGGAGGCTTGGAACAAACCTGCCAGATTCCAGGAGCTGAGCCTCGTCGGGGGGTGTGTGTTGGGGGGCGGGGTTAGAGGAGGTGGAAGAAGAAGCTAGAGCCCCCAGGAGGTCAGGTGTGGCTCGTCCTTTGGTGCCCCCATTGTGTT
The DNA here is from genome assembly GCF_019320065.1 of Cervus canadensis. NCBI lineage: Eukaryota > Metazoa > Chordata > Mammalia > Artiodactyla > Cervidae > Cervus > Cervus canadensis. The sequence goes on along the minus strand of NC_057397.1, from coordinate 63,413,359 downwards.
TATAGCCTCCACCTGAAGCTCATTCTTTGTTGATGCTGAGCCTGTCCTTTTTTTTCCAGAAGCAGCTCAAGCCCCACTTGCAGCTCCTTTCAGAGCTTTGTCACCAGCTTTGCTATAGATTCGATTCCAGGGTTGGGGCCCCGCTCGCACGCTTTCACATCGCCTCTCCTGCGGTGCTTACTGTCTGGTTACACTTCCTGTTTACTCATCCATCTCCCCCACTAGACTGTGACCTCTTGGGGAGAGACTGTCTCTTATGCATCATGGGTCTCCAGGGCACAGCACCCAGTCTGGCACACAGAGCCGTGCTATGAGTAGGTGTTGGATGAGAGGATGACTACTTGAATGAATGAATGACCAGAATGTGACCGAACACATCAGTGGGCTGATGCGCTAAAAACCAGTGTGATGTTCCTTTAGCCCTCTCTACCAGGGCCCAGCCTCTTAAAGCTTGACCTCATCCACTCTGAATTGCAGGAACTACCCCCAAAAAATCACCCCTACCCTCAACATGCACCTACACACGCTGGATGATAGCACCATCCTAGGGCTCCAGGAAGCCTCAGAGCCCTCCTCCTCTGCCCAGGAAGTCCACGAGTCTCACTGTGACAGGATCAGGGCTGCTCAGTCCCTCATTATCTCCTTCATGAACCAGGCCTGCTCAGCTCGTATGTTGGCAATAAGACCCACCTATAGGGTCATAGCTGCCACATTTTCAAAGGCCAATTAGCATTAATTTTTCTGACCTCAGAATTTCTTTGGAAAATTTCTCCAGTGATTCAAAAATGCCCTCTTGGCTTGTGGGGGGAAAAAAAAAATTAAAAGTAAACATAGAGATGTTGATGGCCTAATCTTGCTCTCAGGTCGTTAACAAAACACCAGACTCTTAAAGGAATTCCTCCCACATTCCCCAAGCTTTTCATCTATGTATACTTTTGAACAAAAACAAATGATTTTCACTGATTTACTGACTATGGTAGCTACTTACTACCCACTTAATAAGACCTGCTCACTGGGCTTGTTGCTTTTCATATGTGATCTCTCTTAATCCCCCAAACAAGTATGTTGGGTAGAGCCTGTTAACATTCTCACTCTGCAGAGGAGGAGATGAAGTTTTCAGAGATTGCAGTTTACCCACATTTCTGTAGCTATGAATAAATGAAGGACTTGAGATTGGAAATTTTATCAGCTTGTCTATCATTGTATAGCAAACCACCTCTGAAATGTAACAGCTTTATGCAAGTTTACTATTGCCTCTCCTGGTTCCGTGGGCTGGCTGGGCTTAGGTGGGTGTCTTCACTGGTCCTCTGTCCTGGGGCCGCAGTCATCTGAAGGCCTGACCGGGCTAGATGTTCAAGAAGGCGACTCATACAAGCTGCCTGTCAGTGCTGGCTGAGGGCTGGGAGTTCTTCCAGGACCACCAATTGAGCACTACTGATTTTCTGTGGCTCTCAGCCACACTGTGATTTTGATTCTTCACTCTCAATTGTCCTTCCCTTTCCCTAAGAAATGGCCATGTTTGCAGCCTAGTAGCCTTCTTCTCCTGTTTCCCACCCATAGAAGGCTCATTGCCTTTTGAACTACATCTGTGTTTTTCAGTGCCAGCTAAAGGTACTTCCTCATGCATAATGCTCTTAAATTTTTGTGAGCTTCCTAAGGACTCTTTAGTGTTCATGCCCTTAGTCAAAATACACACCAACAAATCTCTCTGAGACAGATCTGTTTCTGCCTTGGGCTGAGAGTGGAACAATACTCATCAGATTCCTTTGAAACTTGTCTGTGTAGCTGAGAAGGTCAATGAGGCATACTCTTAAAACTTTCTAAAAGCTTAACAAGTGTCTTGTAGCCATGCCTTGAGATGATCAATACCTTCATATCATATCTTACTTTGAGAACCTTTTTCCAACAGGAGAGGCTGGGAATAAGAATTAACTTTATTGCTAAACCCAACAAGTCTGCTTCTTTATATTTCATCTAAGTTTACTTGAAACTGAATAGTTCAGTTTTCAACTCACCTCTCTGTACCTGCCTGAAAAAAAGCAGTGGGCACTTTCAACATTCCACCTGGATGTATCCTTAGTCAAGTCTGCTATGTCACAGGTACTTTTCCTGTTGTTTGCATTACCATAAACAACAGAGGACCAAATGACCCATCATTACAAAACAAGGGATACCTTTTTCCAGCCTGCAATAACTGTTCCCTCCTTTTCCTTTCTGTTTTCATTCATTGTTTCCTCAAGCACTTTCTGGCTTCTTGCTGCTTGGTCGCAAAGCCAACATCCCAGGATTTAGGTTCTTATCATAGCAGCATTCCACTTACAGATACCAAAGTCAGTTCTAATTATCTGTGGCTGCATAGCAAGCCACCCAAAACTTAATGGCTTACAACAACAATATGCTATTTCTCCTGGCTTTGTGGGTGGACTGAGCTCAGCTGGGTGTTCTCATTTGGGCTTTCTCATCCACTTGCTGTCAGGTAGCGGCTGGGGCCGTGGTTATCCGAAGCCTTGGCTGTGAAGGGTGCTCAAGAAGGCTCACTCAGACAGCTGGCAGCTGATGCTGGCCTGGGCTTCTGACAGCCTGCCACCTGACTCAAGAGGCACCATTCTGAGAGTGCACAATCCAGGAGCCCTAAGTAGAAATTACAGCACTTCTTATGACCTAACCTCAGAAATCCCAGAATATCATTTTCATTATATTTTATTAGTTAAGTAAGACACTATGGCCAGCTCGAATTCAAAGAGAGAGGATCTCATCTCTCAAAGGGAGGAGTGGGAAAGGATTTGTGGTCATATTTAATTTCCCACAAAGTTCCTAATCACTAAGATATGTGTCCTCTCGTTAAAAGTAATGTTCTATGAAAATTATGGGTCAGCTCTGCACAGCTGGTAACTCATCCCTTTAAATGTTGATGTTGATTCTTCTCCAAGGCCATCTTGCAATCTCTTATCTTATAAAAATATATACACATCCTAGAAATATAGGGACCCAATCAATTCTTCTGAGTCTGACATCTGCAAAACATCTGCTGAATCTGATATATGAATGACAAAATTGACGATGGCTCTGTCAAACAATCATCTGTGGGAAAGCTGGATGAGGAATATTGCTTCTCTTTAGACAATTTCTTCTCCAGGAATGATTAAGGTGAGCTGCCTGAAGCAAAGAAGAAAACACCCAGGTCAAACACATTAAAGTGTATGTTAGTCTCTCAGTCATGTCAGACTCTTTGGAACCCCATGGACTGTAGCCCTCCAGGTTCCTCTGTCCATGGGAATTCTCCAAGCAAGAATACTGGAGTGGGTTGCCATGCCCTCCTCCAGGGGATCTTCTCAACCCAGGGATCGAACCCAGGTCCCCTGCATTGCAAGCAGATTCTTTATAGTCTGAGTCACAGGGAAGTCCAACCCACTTAGACCCCTCCTTTAATCACTACTGCTAAATGGCAGACCACGGTGTAAGTCTATGTCCAATTACACACCTTCTGGATCATCAGTTTGATGGTTAATCGTTATCAACCCCACTTTACTGTCTGCATCCCTCAGCATGGTTGTGTCATGCGGCTGAAAGTGAGCAATCATTTCGCACTTAGACTTCCTCTGCCTCCAAGAACAAACATACCAGGAGGAATGAGATTGTTGGAGAGGAAGGTGAGAGGCATAGCATGCAGCCTGGGTCTTTGCGATTTTATAAATATGTTGGGAATAACAGTAGATGTTCTGTGCTGGCTAAACAGCCACCTGGGTTTTCCAGGTGGCACAGTGATAAAGAATCCACCTGCCAACGCAGGAGAGGCAGGAGACGAGGGTTTGATCCCTGGGTCAGGAAGACCCCCTGATGGAGGAAATGACAATCCACTCCAGTATTCTTACCTGGAAAATTCCATGGACAGAGGAGCCTGACAGGCTAAAATCGAGGGAGTTGCAAAGAGCACAGTGCAACTGAGCACAGCACAGCAGTGCCAATGAAACTGATGTGATAAAATTCTGGCTGAAGAGATGCAAATAAAAATGCTAAAAGGAAATGGTGTGCCCCTTTCTCTCCTTCCTACCCACCTGCTGGAATATAAAAGTAATGCTGGAACTCCAGCAGCCATTTTGGACTATGAGGTAATCTCAGGTATGGAAGTCCCTCATGGTAGAACAAAAAGTTAAGAGACTGGTCTACTACAAGAAGAATGTCCTTGGTCTAGAACAAAACAAGAAATGAATTTCTATCTTATTTGAGTCACTGCTATTTTGTTTGGTTGGTTTGTTTTGTTTTGTTTTGTTTTTTTTGCAACTTGTAGATAAAACTAATGGTAATCAATACACTATGTCATCTAAGTTTCACTCAACCTTAAAAGTAGGGCATATTATCCACATTTTAGCAAAGAGAATCCTGAGACTGAGAGACATTAAGTAGCTTAGTCAAGGTGGTCACATAAAAATTGTTGAGCCAAGTTTTGGGACCCAGTCTATCTGAACAGCTCTTATTTTTCTATACTATATTACTCATCTGAATGAGAATTTTTATCAAATTCCTAAGGTTTTTTAATAACATTGTATCCAACTTTCTTCTGTATTTAGCTCTCTCCTGCATCACAAGTACAGAGCACAGACATCTCTGGCATCTGTTAGTGCCCAGAAGTTCATCTTTAGATCTAATATTAGAAAATGTTACACTAAAAAAAGACATGTTACTTATTTGTTTTCTTTAGGGTCTCTAAAGAAATTCATCTGGCCTGTATTTGAATAGTTTCCTGCAGAAATGTCTTACCTGAATTATGACTCAATACGAAGTCCTCAGTTTTTATAGAAAATCAGTATTAAAAGGTGATTTGGGGGAGGAGCCAAGATGGCGGAGGAGTAGGACGGGGAGACCACTTTCTCTCCTACATTTTCATCAAAAGAATAACTGAACGCAGAGCAAACTTTGCAAAACAACTTCGGATCGCTAGCTGAGGTCATCGGGCGCCCAGAGAAGCAGCCCATTGTCTTCGAAAGGAGGAAACGCTGACTACACCGGAGGGGCCTGTAGATATCGAGAAGTGTAAGCTGGAACGAGGAGCTATCTGAAACTGAGCCGAACCCACACTGACCGCAACAGCTCCAGAGAAACTCCTAGATATAATTTTACTTTTTTCTCTCTCTTTTTTTTTTTTTTTAATTTTTTTTTTATTTTTTAAATTTTTTTCTTTTTTTTCTTTTTTCTTTCTTCTCTTTTATTTTCCTTTAAAATCCCCTATTACTCCCCCATTACTCCTTAACTTTCATTTCCACAGACTTTTACGATTTTTTAATTAGGGGGGAAAAAAAAAATTTTTTTTTTTTCTTCTTTCCTTTTTTTCTTTTTCTTTCTTTCTTTTTTTTTCTTTTTTTTTCTTTCCTTTTTCTCTTCTATTTTCTATTTTTCTTTTTCTCTTATTTCTTTTAAAGTCCTCTAGTACTCCTCTACTACTCCTTAATTTTCATTTTCAATACACTATAACCTTACAAAAAAAAAAAAAAAAGAAGAGAAGCCCTATTTTTAAACCGAAGATTATTCTCTCCCAATCTTGACTCTCTGTTTTCTACCTCAGAACACCTCTATTTCCTCCTTTCCCCTTCTCTTCCCAATCCAATTCTGTGAATCCTTGTAGGTGACTGGGCTACGGAGAACACTCTGGGAACAGACAGCTGCGTAGATCTGTCTCTCTCCTCTTGAGTCCCCCTTTTTCTCCTCCTGTTCATCTCTATCTCCCTCCTCCCTCTCCTCTTCTTCATGTAACTCTGTGAACCTCTCTGGGTGTCCCTAACGGGGGAGAATCTTTTAGCCATTAACCTAGAAGTTTTCTTATCAGGGCTGTATAGTTGGAGAAGTCCTGAGACTACAGGAAGAATAAAACTGAAATCCAGAGGCAGGAGACTTAAGCCCAAAACCTGAGAACACCAGAAAACTCCTGACTACATGGAACTTTAAGTAATAAGTGACCGTCCAAAAGCCTCCATACCTACACTGAAACCAACCACCACCCAAGAGCCAATAAGTTTTAGAGCAAGACATACCACGCAAATTCTCCAGCAACGCAGGAACATAGCCCTGAACATCAACATACAGGCTGCCCAAGGACACACCTAACACATAGACCCATCTCAAAACTCATTACTGGGCACTCCATTGCTCTCCAAAGAGAAGAAATCAAGTTCCACGCACCAGAACACTGACGCAAGCTCCCCTAACCAGGAAATCTTGACAAGCCAATTGTCTAACCCCACCCACTGGGTTAATCCTCCACAATAAAAAGGAACCACAGACCTCCAGAATACAGAAAGCCCACTCCAGATACAGCAATCGAAACAAGATGAAAAGGCAAAGAAATACCCAACAGGTAAAGGAACATGAAAAATGCCCACCAAGTCAAACAAAAGAGGAGGAGATAGGGAATCTACCTGAAAAAGAATTTAGAATAATGATAATAAAAATGATCCAAAATCTTGAAAACAAAATGGAGTTACAGATAAATAGCCTGGAAACAAAGATTGAAAAGATTCAAGAACTGTTTAATAAGGACCTAGAAGAAATAAAAAAGAGTCAATTAAAAATGAATAATGCAATGAATGAGATCAAAAACACTTTGGAGGGAACCAAGAGTAGAATAACGGAGGCAGAAGATAGGATAAGTGAGGTAGAAGATAAAATGGTGGAAATAAATGAAGCAGAGAGGAAAAAAGAAAAAAGGATCAAAAGAAATGAGGACAACCTCAGGGACCTCTGGGACACTGTGAAACGCCCCAACATTCGAATCATAGGAGTCCCAGAAGAAGAAGACAAAAAGAAAGGCCATGAGAAAATACTCGAGGAGATAATAGCTGAAAACTTCCCTAAAATGGGGAAGGAAATAGCCACCCAAATCCAAGAAACCCAGAGAGTCCCAAACAGGATAAACCCAAGGCGAAACACCCCAAGACACATATTAATCAAATTAACAAAGATCAAACACAAAGAACAAATATTAAAAGCAGCAAGGGGAAAACAACAAATAACACACAAAGGGATTCCCATAAGGATAACAGCTGATCTATCAATAGAAACCCTCCAGGCCAGAAGGGAATGGCAGGACGTACTGAAAGTAATGAAAGAGAATAACCTACAACCTAGATTACTGTATCCAGCAAGGATCTCATTCAGATATGAAGGAGAATTCAAAAGCTTTACAGATAAGCAAAAGCTGAGAGAATTCAGCACCACCAAACCAGCTCTTCAACAAATGCTAAAGGATCTTCTCTAGACAGGAAATACAGAAAGGTTGTATAAACGTGAACCCAAAACAACAAAGTAAATGGCAACGGGACCACACCTATCAATAATTACCTTAAATGTAAATGGGTTGAATGCCCCAACCAAAAGACAAAGATTGGCTGAATGGATACAAAAACAAGACCCCCATATATGCTGTCTACAAGAGACCACCTCAAAACAAGAGACACATACAGACTGAAAGTGAAGGGCTGGAAAAAAATATTTCATGCAAACGGAGACCAAAAGAAAGCAGGAGTCGCAATACTCATATCAGATAAAATAGACTTTCAAATAAAGGATGTGAAAAGAGACAAAGAAGGACACTACATAATGATCAAAGGATCAATCAAAGAAGAAGATATAAAAATTATAAATATATATGCACCCAAAACCCCATAGGAGCACCACAATATGGTACGGCAAAACCTAGACGAGTATGAGAGGAAATAATAGTAACACAAAATAGTGGGGACTTTAATACCCCACTCTAACAACTATGATAGATTCAATAAACAAAAATTAACAAGTGAAACACAAACCTTAAATGACACAAATGACCAGTTAGACCTTAATTGATATCTATACATTTTCACCCCAAAAACAATCAACTTACCTTTTTCTCAAGTGCACACTGAACATTCTCCAGAATAGATCACATCCTGGGCCATAAATCTGGTCTTGAAAAATTCAAAAAAATTGAAATCATTCCAGTCATCTTTTCTGACCACAGTGCAGTAAGATTAGATCTCAATTACAGGAAAAAAATTGTTAAAACTTCAAACATATGGAGGCTAAATAACACGCTTCTGAATAACCAACAAATCATAGAAGAAATCAAAAAAAGAAATCAAAATATGTATAGAAATGAATGAAAATGAAAACACAACAACCCAAAACCTATGGGACACTGTAAAAGCAGTGCTTAGGGGAAGGTTCATAGCATTACAGGCTTACATCAAGAAACAAGGAAAAAGCCAAATAAATAACCTAACTCTACACCTAAAGCAATTAGAGAAGGAAGAAATGAAGAACCCCAGGGTTAGCAGAAGGAAAGAAATCTTAAAAATTAGGGCAGAAATAAATGCAAAAGAAACTAAAGAGACCATAGCAAAAAATCAACAAAGCTAAAAGCTGGTTTTTTGAAAAAAATAAACAAAATTGACAAACCATTAGCAAGACTCATTAAGAAACAAAGAGAGAAGAACCAAATTAACAAAATTAGAAATGAAAATGGAGAGATCACAACAGACAACACTGAAATACAAAGGATCATAAGAGACTACTACCAGCAGCTCTATGCCAATAAAATGGACAACTTGGATGAAATGGACAAATTCTTAGAAAAGTATAACTTTCCAAAACTGAACCAGGAAGAAATAGAAGATCTTAACAGACCCATCACAAGCAAGGAAATCGAAACTGTAATCAAAAATCTTCCAGCAAACAAAAGCCCAGGACCAGATGGCTTCACAGCTGAATTCTACCAAAAATTTAGAGAAGAGCTAACACCTATCTTACTCAAACTCTTCCAGAAAATTGCAGAAGAAGGTAAGCTTCCAAACTCATTCTATGAGGCCACCATCACGCTAATTCCAAAACCAGACAAAGATGCCACCAAAAAAGAAAACTACAGGCCAATATCACTGATGAACATAGATGCAAAAATCCTTAACAAAATTCTAGCAAACAGAATCCAACAACATATTAAAAAAATCATACACCATGACCAAGTGGGCTTTATCCCAGGAATGCAAGGATTCTTTAATATCCGCAAATCAATCAATGTAATACACCACATTAACAAATTGAAAGATAAAAACCATATGATTATCTCAATAGATGCAGAGAAAGCCTTTGACAAAATTCAACACTCATTTATGATTAAAACTCTCCAAAAAGCAGGAATAGAAGGAACATACCTCAACATAATAAAAGCTATATATGACAAACCCACAGCAAGCATCAACAAAAAAAAAAAAAAATTGAAGGCATTTCCCCTGAAATCAGGAACAAGACAAGGGTGCCCACTCTCACCACTACTATTCAACATAGTGTTGGAAGTTCTGGCCACAGCAATCAGAGCAGAAAAAGAAGTAAAAGGAATCCAGATAGGAAAAGAAGAAGTAAAACTCTCACTGTTTGCAGATGACATGATCCTCTATATAGAAAACCCTAAAGACTCTACCAGAAAATTACTAGAGCTAATCAATGAATATAGTAAAGTTGCAGGATATAAAATTAACACACAGAAATCCCTTGCATTCCTATATACTAACAATGAAAAAACAGAAAGAGAAATTAAGGAACAATACCATTCACCATTGCAACAAAAAGAATAAAATACTAGGAGTATATCTACCTAAAGAAACAAAGACCTATACATAGAAAACTATAAAACACTGATGAAAGAAATCAAAGAGGACACAAACAGATGGAGAAACATACCGTGTTCATGGATTGGAAGAATCAATATTGTCAAAATGGCTATTCTACCCAAAGCAATCTATAGATTCAATGCAATCCCTATCAAGCTACCAACGGTATTTTTCACAGAACTAGACCAAAGAATTTCACAATTTGTATGGAAATACAAAAAACCTCGAATAGCCAAAGTAATCTTGAGAAAGAAGAATGGAACGGGAGGAATCAACCTGCCTGACTTCAGACTCTACTACAAAGCCACAGTCATCAAGACAGTATGGTACTGGCACAAAGACAGAAATATAGATCAATGGAACAGAATAGAAAGCCCAGAGATAAATCCACGAACCTATGGACACCTTATCTTTGACAAAGGAGGCAAGGATATACAATGGAAAAAAGACAACCTCTTTAACAAGTGGTGCTGGGAAAACTGGTCAACCACTTGTAAAAGAATGAAACTAGAACACTTTCTAACACCATACACAAAATAAACTCAAAATGGATTAAAGATCTAAATGTAAGACCAGAAACTATAAAACTCCTAGAGGAGAACATAGGCAAAACACTCTCCGACATAAATCACAGCAAGATCCTCTATGACCCACCTCCCAGAATATTGGAAATAAAAGCAAAACTAAACAAATGGGACCTAATGAAACTTAAAAGCTTTTGCCCTACAAAGGAAAACTAAAGCAAGTGAAAAAGACACCCTCAGGATTGTGAGAAAATAATACAATGAAGAAACAGACAAAGGATAATCTCAAAATATACAAAGCAACTCCTGCAGCTCAATTCCAGAAAAATAAATGAAACCCAATCAAAAATGGCCAAGAAGCTAAACAGACATTTCCCAAAGAGACCATTACAGATGCAACCAAACACATGAAAAGATGCCTCAACATCACTCATTATCAGAGAAATGCAAATCAAAACCACAATGAGGTACCATTACACGCCAGTCAGGATGGCTGCTATCCAAAAGTCTACAAGCAATAAATGCTGGAGAGGGTGTGGAGAAAAGGGAACCCTCTTACACTGTTGGTGGGAATGCAAACTAGTACAGCCACTATGGAGAACAGTGTGGAGATTCCTTAAAAAACTGGAAATAGAACTGCCATATGACCCAGCAATCCCACTTCTGGGCATACACACTGAGGAAACCAGATCTGAAAGAGACACGTGCACCCCAATGTTCATCGCAGCACTGTTTATAATAGCCAGGACATGGAACAACCTAGATGCCCATCAGCAGATGAATGGATAAGGAAGCTGTGGTACATATACACCATGGAATATTACTCAGCCATTAAAAAGAATTCATTTGAACTCAGTCTAATGAGATGGATGAAGCTGGAGCCCATTATACAGAGTGAAGTAAGCCAGAAAGATAAAGAAACACTTACAGCATTACTAACACATATATATGGAATTAGAAAAGGTATATGATAACCCTATATGCAAAACAGAAAAAGAGACACAGAAATACAGAACAGACTTTTGAACTCTGTGGGAGAATGTGAGGGTGGGATATTTCAAAAGAACAGCATGATACTATCTATGGTGAAACAGATCACCAGCCCAGGTGGGATGCATGAGACAAGTGCTCGGGCCTGGTGCACTGGGAAGACCCAGAGGAATCGGGTGGAGAGGGAGGTGGGAGGGGGGATCGGGATTGGGAATAAAGACCTGCCCTCTGTAGTTGAAATAAAAAAATAAAAAAAAAAAAAGGTGATTTGAAGAACATTTCTGGATCTTTGGGAACATATTGTTCCTTGTAAAATACAATTTTCATGCAATAAATTTCACATACAATCTAGTGCCAGAAAAAAATGAAAACCATCTATTGAGATGCAATTCTATGTTTCCTTTTTTTTTTTTTTCCAAACATAGAAAGAATAAGAGAACCTAACAATGACTCTTTTGCTTTGGTTTCCAGGAATCTTGGAGCTAAATCTTATGTTATTTTCAGTCTTTCAATCAGCCCAGATACTAAAATATTTACTTCTGTTTTTCCTTTTTTTAAAACTATTTTTCTGTTTCTCCACTATTTTTTTTTCATATATACAATTATCCATTCTAGGATACATTTTTATTTTTACAGGTCACCTCAAGTCTGCCTTCAGTTATTTAACAAATATTTTTTATTGCCTCCCTCACTCATAGGACTTGATGGAAGGAGATGGCTACAGACTGCTCCTAACTGAGCCTTTGCTTATAATACATGAGCACTACTTTCTTTGTTTTGTTTTGGTTTTTTACTGTTATCTTTTTTAATTTTTACTTTTTAACACCAAAAACATTTTGTATTGGGGTATAGCTGATTAGCAATGTTGTGATAGCTCCAGGGGAACAGTGAAGGAACTCAGCCATACACATACATGTATCCATTCTCCCCCAAACCCTCCTCCCATCCAGACTGGCACATAACGTTCAGCAGAGTTCCATGTGCTATACAATAGGTTTTTGTGGGTTATCCATTTTAAATATAGCAGTGTGTAAAACATGACTTTCCCGAAGTCCTTAACTATCTCTTCCCCCCGGCAACCATGAGTTCATTTTCTAAGTCTGTGAGTCTCTTTCTGGTTTGTAAGTCAGTTCGTTTGTATCATTTCTTTTTAGCTTCCACAAATAATTAGGGCTGTCATATGATATGTCTCCTTCTTTGTCTGATTTATTCACTCAGTATGACACCCTTTAGGTCTATCCATGTTGCTGCAAATGGCCTTATTTCATTGTTTGTAATGGCTGAGTAATATTCCATTGTATATATATATACCACAACTTCTGTATCCAGTCCTCTGTCAATGGACATTTAGGTGGCTTCCGTGTCTTGACTATTGTAAACATTGCTGCAGTGAACATTGGGGTGCATGGATCTTCTCGGATCTTCTTTTTCTCTGGATACATGCCCAGGAATGGGATTGCAAGGTCATATGGTAGCTCTATTTTTAGTTTTTTAAGGAACCTCCACAGTGTTCTCCACAGTGGCTGTACTGATTTACAGTCCCACCAACAGTGTAGGAGGGTTCCCTACCCTCCACACCCTCTCTAGCATTTGTTGTTTGTAGATTTTTTGATGACAGCCATTCTGACTGGTGTGAAGTGATATCTCATTGTAGTTTTGATGTGCATTTCTCTAATAACTAAAGATGTTGCACATCTTTTCATGGAGCACTACATTGTTTTTTGAGAGAGGCTCACAAACCTCTAGGAAATAATCTATTCCAGAATTCATGTGAGGAGCAACAGTAAACCCAGGAGCAACTGGGTTTACTGTAAATAGTACAATAAATACGGTAAACAGTATTTCCTCAAATTCACTTTTTCCTCCCCGTTTTGGAAAACGGACATATTGTCTTCACCATGCCAATCTTCTGACAGACGACACCCCTGAATCTCAGGCACTTGCATAGGAGCAGCCCTAGAGGGAAAGAGTAGCATGCTGAGCAGCCATTCTGCTCCCCTCTTTCTCATCAGGGTAGGGGGTGCTTCCCTGGGTTTCCAAACACTAAGTACTGTGCTCTCTTCTCACCCCTCTCAAACTCCCAACATCCTTCTCAAAAGATGCTCACACACTGTTTATGTCTGTGCAAAAGTCACCCTCCTCTCTCTCTGGGGACTATGGAGTCTTAGCCCTTTATAGACTTTAGGGGATTAAAGGCTTTATCCTCATTAGAGGAAATGTGCACACTACTCAACAGTGCCCCTCCTCCTCCCAAACGCGAAAAGCAAGCCCCAGGGACCTTAGGGAAAGTAAGAAATGGGGGCCTTCTTGGGGTCTGAAATCAGCCCACGGAGTCGGGCATCCTCGATGCCCGGGTGGCCCTGCTCCAGGAATCACCCGCAGGTTCACATCTCCATGGTGACACAGCTGGTTTGTCAAATATTCCTGAGCTTTCAGAGATGGAAACACACACACACACACACACACACACAGCTTTCAGAGATGGAAATACACACACACACACACACAGAAAAAAATTGAGGCTTTTTGCTTGGCCAGGGACGTGGGATTGGAATTCTGAGTTTTGACTTCCATCTCTGGAAACAGTTGACGCCATCACTGAGAGAGGCTGCGTTTGCTGCCGTCTTAAGCCGAGAGGAGACCAGCAACAGTCCGTGGTGCTACGGCCTCCGCGGAGCTCACCGCCCTCTTCACGGAAGGCGCCTCCTGACCCAGCCCCTCCCAGCTCGCAGCGAACTCGCTCCCACGGTGACACGTCGTGGCTTTAAAGCCCTTGCACACCATCTGCGAAGTAGTTTTATAAGCTCTGCTTGACTGTTGAGGAAACCAGCTCAGGAAAATGTAGTGACTAGCTTAAGATTAAAAAAAAATTTAAAAATAACAGAGTTGGGACTACCCAGCCAGAACTTTAACTCCCAGACGAGAGTTACCGTCAGTTCCCTTCAGCTCACTGTCCAAGAGGGAGGTGGCCTCCTCCCTCTCGGGATCCTAGCCCAGCAGATCCTCACCACCTTCCATCCCTCCCTCCCTGGGGTTTTGCTCACACTTCTCACATCCTCTTAGCACTTCCGGGTCCTCTGTCGCTGGCCTGTGAGAGTATCAATGGCAGGGACAGCGTCTGGTTCAACTCTGACCAACCTCTGCCTAGCATCAGAAGTCGAATAACAACTAATAAACAAGTGAATGAACTTGGGGATGTCTCCCACACACACGAACTGCACCCTACTCCATGTTGCAGCCTGTATAGAAAAAAAAAAGCAAAAAAACAAAACCCAAAGTCTTTTTCTTGGCAAAGTACCTCCACTGCTACATTCATGTATAAAGAAGCAGGCATTGGATTTGTGGGACATTTTGGTGAGAAAGATTTAAGACCCTGGAATAATGTCTGCTTCATCAAGTCCACATCAGAAAAATCAAACAAATCAGAGTATGATATTTTATTCTGTTTCTGTCTTAACAGCTTTTGGAATTGTGGTCAGTGGAAACAGCATCATTGGCAATAAAAATATTCCTGGCCAGCCAAGTGACACATCTGGTTGGTTATGAACGAGAGAGAGAGACAGAACAAGCTCTTTCATTCCTTGTGGCCTGAGAGAAGGCATGTGGGCAGGTCTACCTGGAGAACATTTGCAATGTATCACTTCAGTAACTCCAGGAGCGCTGGGATGATGAATTTCATAACTGGAATCAGAACCTTAATCAAGAATAAAGTGTGGGTGGTTTTATGAAATCATGGAGCAGAAGAGGTCCTAAGTGAGGATAATTCATCTAACACTAAAATTATCCTAACAAATTCTCTCTCTCTTTTTTCAATCTGCAGAACAGGAAACTCTTAAAACCTCTTTGGATGACACCTTTAAATACCTCACAACCTTCATGGGAAGAAAGTATTCCTTCTTTCTAACCCAAATCCCTATTGCTGAAATTCAAATTCATTCCCTTTTGCTTAAGGATTAGTCAAAGATGTAATGCCTTGATCAATTTGCAGCAATACATGAAATAAAATTAGTGTTTTTTAAAGATGTTGTGAAGTATATCTATTAACAAGTTTCAAATATCCAACTCAGGGCTAAACAGGCTGAGGATACACTGTCTAGGACATATACATCTAATTAGGACATGAGAATCACTAGCAATGCACTGGGAAAGTGAAGGACATGGAGCTGAGGATCTCAATCCCTACAAAGGATAAGTAAGTACAGAGTTAAGCTAAGCTTTGGCACCTTAATAATGTCAGCAAAGGCTTGGTTTCTTTTCTCTTTTCTACTATGCTTTGCACAGGGTCAGTCATTTAAACACTTTCCCCCTCATTGTGGCAAAATAACTGCAGCAGCTCCAACCCTCACATTCTTACAGCACACCATCCCTTTGAAGCCACAGGCCTAAAATCCCCCTAGATGATATCAGCCTGGGTCATGTGTCCACACTTGAACCAGGAATTTGAATGTAGTGGTTGGCTTGATTTAGTCAGGAAACACCTCCGGACCTGGGTGCAGGGGGAGTCCAGTGTCAGCTTCCTAGAAGCACCTGCGATTTGTAAGGAAGAAGAAAACAGACTGAAAATCTCAGTAGTGTTAGAGTAGGCAATTGGATGCTAGGTCATTGTGAAAATGACCAACCCCTTTTATCATAATTAAAAAGCATGATATGATTTTCTGCACCCAGGACATCTGCTCAGAGCTGTGGCTTGTCCACTTAAAAGTCAGGGCCACACTCCCTGGTGATGAGGATCACCTCGGATACTTGTTAAAGATGCACCTCTTCAGCTTCCTCCCCTTCAGGGAGAAAACCCATCTATTCAATGGGTTTAAGATGGGGCCTGAGAATTTTTAATTCAACACATTCTCCAGGTGATGCTTGTGAGACCACCACACTCCACAAACAATCCCAGCGCCTGCTCTTCCCGCTCCTGGAAGCAGGGGAGTGCCTCATGTCTGCAAAGATCTTCAAGGTGAGGAAGACTTATGCTCAAATCATGACTCAAACCATGGACATACTCTAGACTTCAGAAGGGTATTTTTGGTCATTGTGAGTACTGGTCAGGAGTCTATGAAAATAATTGATAGTGCTTGTTGAGCATGAAGTCTGTGAAGGCTACTGAGTGATTCACATAATTTTCTCCTGCGATATATCTCCTTCTGAAGAGAATTTTCAGGCAAAGCAGAAACCACCCTCCTTCTACAACATTCTTATTAAGAATTCAGAGCAACATGGATGCAACTAGAGATTATCATACCAAGTGAAGTGAGTCAGAAAGAGAAAGACAAATACCATATGATATTGCTTATATGTGGAATCTAAACTGTGACAAAAGAAGAACCTATCTACCAAACAGAATCATTGATCCAGAAAGCAGACTGGTGGCTGCCGGGGGAGGGGGGTCCTTGGGGAAGGATGGAGTAGGAGGTTGGGGTTAGCAGATGTAAGATTTTATGTATAGAATGTATAAGCAAGGTCCTAATGTATAGCACAGAGAACTACATTCAATATCCTATGATAAACTATAACAGAAAACATTATTTTAAAAAAAAAAAGAATGCCTATATATGTATAACTGAATCACTTTGCTGTGCAGTAGAAATTAACACAATGTGGCAATTTAACTATAGCTCAACTTAGAATACATATATTAAAACTGGAAAAAAGGAATTCAGGGACCCTTATAATTTATGGAAATCGGAATCCCCACATAATAACAGTTTTACTTAGAATCTTTCTAACAAGAAATCACTATTTTGTCAATGTTTCTTTGATTGGTTATGTGTGGGTGTTCAGTCGTGCCAGCTTGTTGTGACCCCATGGACTGTAGCCCACCAGGCTCCTCTGTCCATAGGATTCTCCAGGCAAGGATTTTGGAGTGAGTTGCCATTTCCTTCTCCAGGGGATCTTCCTGACCTAGGGATTGAACTTGTGTTCCCACATTGGCAGGCAGATTCTTTACTGCTGAGCTACCAGGGAATTGGGGCTTTCCAGGTGGCGCTAGTGGTAAAGAAACAGCCTGCCAGTGCAGGAGACAAAGAGACGAGGGTTCGATCCCTGAGTTGGGAAGATCACCTGGAGGAGGAAATGGCAACCCACTCCAGTATCCTTGCCTGGAGAATCCTATGGACAGAGGAGCCTGGCGGGCTACGGTCCATGGGTTCGCTAAGAGTCAGACGCAACTGAAGTGACTTAGTACACACACCAGGGAATTAGACTTAATCAATTGTTAATGTATTGGAAGGATTCCTGGGATTGCCAGTAGCATCTGGGAAGAGAAAGGCTGGACCTGGAGAGTGCGAGGTTTTCAGCTGTGGCTTCCTGGATTTCTGCTTCTCTCCACGTGTTAACAACACTTCTCCCCAACTCCCCCCTTTTCACCTTCTTTTAAAACAAGGAGGTGATTCTGGCCCACAGTTGTCAGTTATGGATTACCTCTGTGCCAGACACCTGCACCTAACATTCATTAAATCTCAAGTCCAAGTTCTAGAAGGAAGATTCGGGTCAGCTTCGCGTAGACAAGGCAGCATCTCCGAGTCCAGTTTGTTGTAACTGAGAAGAAGGGGGCATGGGGGATATGAACATGAGCCAGGAGCTGTTTTCTAATTGGGGAAGGAAATTAGTTCTCAGAGAAAAAGAGTCTTTGGAGGCTGAAAAGATGCCCTGCGTAAAGCTGCTGATGTAATGACTATGAATTCTGTATCTCTTAAATGAATTTTTATTGTATTCATCCCAGAGGCACCAGAAAACATTTGAAATACTGCGAAGCTGGATGCCCTCATGGGTGCCCAGACCTACTGCGATGACCCCTCAGCTCTCTCGAGTGCAAAGCCAGCATACAGTGTTTCAGTGGAGGAAGGATAAGCTGGGTGATTCCTGTGAGTCCTTGACCTCTCTGGTCATGTCCTGGGAAAGATACGGGAAAAAGAAAGTTTCACCTGCTAGAAATGATGAAAAGAAATTCGTCACCTCTGCTTCCCCAGAACCACCCCCGCAAGGGCCCCCTCCGAATTCTTGACCTGCCTAGAAGCCCCCTGGGCCACCGTGCCTCTGTGTCAAGTTATAACAGTCCATCCTTGGCTGGCAGTGGACCGCCCACTTGCTGGCAGCTCCAAACTGCAGGAGACTAATAAAACGAGCGCTAATGAATGACCGGCTCTGCGATAATATTGAACTCTCAAATTTATTCACGTTGATGATTCGCGTGGAGTAGACCAAAGGGACTCTTAGCGGCGTAATGAGGAGATAAAACTTTGATGAATGAAGCATTACCTTGTTGCTTAAGGAATAGTGCCTAATTAAGAGAGTTGTTGACCCTAATTGAAATGACGTTGCCAAGGTGAAGCAGATAGCAATGCTGGACCAGAGAGAGAATTTCTTGCTCACAGCAGACTCTCCTGCCAACAGAGGCCCTAACTTTGGTTTTGGTAACGTTTATAAATGGGCTTTGTTAGTGGGGCTTTTTAACCTGGGAATGGAGCTAGATCTGAGGGGGGCTAGGTGTCAGCCTTTGCCGTTTACAGGCCTCCTGGTTAAGTGGAAGGGCCCGGGACAGAATCAGGGAGGGAGTCTCCGCCTTTCTCCCCTCCCTTCAGGAGGTGCTGTTGCTCTGCTGGGTGCCCAAGCATGCAGGGCCAGATAAAGAACCTTCAGAGTGCAAACACCAAATAAACACAGCCCCCCATGATGCAGAATTTAAAATAAATGTAGTAGTAAACTTTAAAATTAATTCAAGAAATTCTAAAAATGTTCTAATTTTTTTTTTCTATTACAGCTTCGATGCATCTTCTTGAAATATCAAATTCTTTCTTTCAAAAGCTATTTTAGTTCCCCTGGGATAAGCCAGCTCTGCGGATAAGCGAGAGAGAGAGAGCCAGGACTGACACCAACCGCCCCAAGTTCCAGGTCTTGGCTCTGCTCCTCCAGCGCCTGAGGGACCTTGGGCAAGTCAGGTAACCTTTATGGCTTTCAGAAAGGTCATCCAAAAAATAATGGTTCCTCACTGGGCAGTTCTGGGGGTCAAATGAAATGTCAAAGTGCTTCTAAACTTTGAAACACGATGCAGGTTCACAGAGGAGGCCTTGCATGATATTCATCACGCAAACGCTTGACACAAGGAGAGGCGCCAGAAAGTGACAGGGTTCGTATCCCAGTGCTATCCACTGCTGAGGTACAGGGCTTAAAATTCTGTCCCCACACCAAACCTCCTTACTGTTAATATAAGCACTCCTTCCTGCCAGAAGGGAAAGGTCTGTCCCTTCCTGAGGGTCTGATGCCCTCAAGAACTCACTGTATTTGCAGATGCAATGCAAATATATGGCAAAATGAAACTGCAAATCTTGCAATAAATGAGGGATTTCATGAAGTCGATGAAAGTGACGTTGGGGACTGCACAGTTCAGTGAGCTAAGACACTGACCAAGGAGTATGGGCAGAGGTAGGCAGCTACCCGCAAAGAGAGGAGAAGCGCAAGGTCAGTGATGCATCCGAGAAACCCATTTGAAAAGCAAAAGCTTTTTAAGGGGCTTTTCAAGAAATGATAAAAGCTCAAGTATTTTTATAAATTACTAGTTTTTGGATTGTGCTACAAAAGTTAAATGTGAATAATTTAGTATTAGCTAATCATATGTTTTGTTGGAAATTTTTCACATGTAAAAATAGTTCATTCACTCTTTAAGAATTAATTAATAGTTGTTATTAACTCCCTAAGTTTGGTCAACAGAAAATAATTTTTATAAAGTTATGTGTGTGATCATTTGCTCAGTGGTGTCCAACTTTTTGCAACCCCATGGACTGTAGCCCTCCAGACTCTTCTGTCCATGGAACTTTCCAGGAAAGAATACTGGAACAGGTTGCCATTTCCTTCTCCAGAGCACTTTCCCAGTCCAGGGATTGAACCTGCATCTCCTGTATCTCCTGCATGGGTAGGCAGATTCTTTACCACTGTGCCACCCGGGAAGCCCAATTTTTATAAAGGTTTTTATTAAATATTTAATTTTCTAGGCAAAATCACATTCAAGATTTTTTGGGTTCTGATTTTTTTTTTTAACTATCTTACCATGATCTTTTGATCAACATTTTAAGTGGATTCCCTTTCACATTGCTTTTTTTCCCCACTAATATTAATCATTCTCAGATAATGAGGACCTTTTATAATTATTGAATTGCTATTGCTAATTTCATTATTTCCCAGTCTCCCTCCATGGAAATAGTGTTGACAGTCTCCTCAAGCCCAAGGGAGGAAAAGGAATGAGCTTCCAACCCTTTGGAAGTGGAAAGACTCAGCGTGTCACTCTTTCAGAAATAAAGCCAAATGGCTTGGAAACAATACAGTGAGAAGCAAGCCCAATTTTCTGGGCAGAATTGAAACTGACATGCCAGGCTGGTGCAGAGTACCCTGGGAGAGGATGTGGCGGGGACTGGCTGTGAGGCATGAATGCCATGGTTTCTGTACCACTGGGACCACCAGCCTGGACTCGGCCACTCCAGCTGGCCAGGAGATGCTCCTGCATCTTCTCCAATGGGTACACTGCTCCCTCCCTGAACCTCAGTCAAAAGAGTCAAGTCTCGAGGACACCCTTGGTGACCCCTCACTGTGGACCTAACTTAGATGTGCTCATCAGTAACCTTGGAAACAACAGGGTCCCACCTTACCAGCAGGCTGGTATTCAATTCAGGCTGAGGAATTCATTGTGCCAGAGTCCTTGGAACGTGACCCCTGCAGTTCTGGTCCCACATTCAGAGAAGATGTATAGCCAGAAAGTAAGATCTCAGGTGCTGCTAGGTGGAGTCAGGACCATGTCACATTTCTACCACCTTACTATCTATATGACTGCAGGCAAATTACTTGGCCTGTCTAAACGTCCACTTTCCCTCTATAAAATAGTCTATGTATGGCTGAGTCCCTTTGCTGTCCACCTGAAACTGCCACAACATTGTTAATCGGCTATCCTCCAATATAAAATAAAAAGCTTAATTTAAAAAATTGGTAAAGGGCTTACAAATAGGTCAGTCTACTGGGCTTTGAGGTGTATCTTCGGTCAGACTCACCAGAAGTGGACTCTGAGAGGAGGATTCACATGCAGGTGCTTTATTTAGGACATGCTCCCATTACAAGAGTTGAGAAAACAGGCAGGGATGGGCAGAAGTCAGAGCAAGGTATGGTTTCCTAGCCTGACCCTCCCAGGCACTTGGGAGGATGCTATACATTAGCCTATCCCGCTCACAAGGAAACAGGATTTTCGTGTGCCTGCATTGGTCGTTCAGGGGCTCAGGGCATGCAGGAGATATAGTCCAGGCACTCAGGCACTCTACCCGGTGGACAAACCAACGCCAGGAGCCCTTAGTCAGATCTGATGAGATTCACAGGTGTGAGCCCTGGAAGCATCGATATGGTGAAAGAAGTCCCGGGACCTGGCAGAGTACACGTGGCACCTAACACAGGCAGGCTTGTAGGAGAGGATTTGTGCAGAACATCTTGCACAGTGCCTGTGCAGAAAAGTCGCAGGACACGTGTCCCCTCTTACTGTTGCCTGTGCAACCACAATTCTGTGGTTGTAATTATGAAATTGTGATTGTCATCCCCTTGGGCATTCTGGCAGGGAATGTGTCATGAGCCTCAGCCAAGGAGCTGGTGGTCCTCCATGCAGGGAGATAATACATTCTAATGCACAGGAAAGAAAAGGGCACTAATGTTTATTGAACAACTACCACTCAAGTGTCAGGCACATGCTGAGCGCTTTCATAAGCTGTCTCATCTACTCCTTATAGCTGTCCCTTCAGGTAGGATTAGTATCTTTCATTTTTATGACTAAAGAAACAGATCCAGAAAATCAGAATAAATTGCCTCTTATCACACAGTTAATGTCTAGGTTCTAAAGCAATACTCTTTCTCCCTAAGAATCAGTGTGTGTTAGTCATTCAGTCATGCCTGACTCTTTGCAACCCTATGGACTGTAGCCCACCAGGCTACTCTGTCTATGGAATTTTCCAGGCAAGAATACCAGAGTGGGTTGCCATTTCCTACTCTAGGGGATCTTTCTGACCCAAGGATCAAACCCAGGTCTCCTGCATTGCAGGTAGGTTGTTCACCATCTGAGCCATAAAGGAAACCCTTAAAAGATGATATGGCGGACCCTGCCTATTGCCAGCCCAGCATGTTCTGAGCAGCAATGTCAGTTCAGTTGCTCAGTCGTGTGTGACTCTTTGTGACCCCATGGACTGCAGCATGCCAGTCTTCCCTGTCCATCACCAACTCCTGGAGACTACTCAAACTCATGTCCATCACATTGGTGATAAACCGTCTCATCCTCTGTCGTCCCCTTCTCCTCCCACCTTCAATTTTTCCCAGCACCAGGGTCTTTTCCAGTGAGTCACTTCTTTTCATCAAGTGGCCAAAGTGTTGGAGATTCAGCTTCAGCATGTCCTTCCAATGAATATTCAAATCTGATTTCCTTAAGGATTGACTGGTTTGATCTCCTTGCAGTCCAAGGGACTCTCAAGAGTCTTCTCCAATGCCGCAGTTCAAAAGCATCAATTCTTTGGCACTCAGCTTTCTTTACAGTCCAGCTCTCACATCCATACATGACTCCTGGAAAAAACATCTAGCTTTGACTAGACTGACCTTTTTGGCAAAGTAATGTCTCTGCTTTTTAATAAACTGTCTTAACTGGTCATAACTTTTCTTCTAAGGATCAAGCGTCTTTCTTAATTTCATGCCTGCAGGCACCATCTGCAGTGATTTTGGAGCCCCCCAAAATAAAGCAATGAGCAGCAATGTAGCCAGCTAAAGTAATAAATAACTCAGTTTCAGATCACCAGCCCAGGTGGGATGCATGAGACAAGTGCTCGGGCCTGGTGCACTGGGAAGACCCAGAGGAATCGGGTGGAGAGGGAGGTGGGAGGGGGGATCGGGATGGGGAATACATGTAACTCCATGGCTGATTCATGTCAATGTATGACAAAACCCACTACAATATTGTAAAGTAATTAGCCTCCAACTAATAAAAATAAATGAAAAATAAATAAATAAATAAACAACTCAGTTTCCCCTGCAACTAAGGATGACCAATAAAAGTAAAAGTGGGGCTTCTTTAAAAAATTAATTCCATCAGAAGGCTTTTTTTTTTTTTGACCTGTCTTTCTTCCTTCTCCTACTTAGAATACAGATGTGATGACTGGTACTCCAGAAGCCACTGTGGGCCATGGAAGCTAGAGGTCCAAACTTATTCTAGGTATTTGGACTTAGTTTATATGAGAGAAAATGAACCTCTATATTATTGAGGTCACTTTTATTTCTGTTGTCTGTTTCTGGCAGCTGGTCCTAATCCTTAACAGATACAAACTGAATGATATTTACGAGTTCTCTCAAGAAAGACTTCACTATCTTGAATCAAAGTAAACTGCCCATTTGTCCCAGGCCCTCTGTCCTGAACAATGTGGGTGCATCTCTATAAAATTGAACCCATGAAGTCTAAACACAACAGAAGATGTCAAACTGCCAGCAGCCGGAGGTTTCAGAATTTCCAGGGCAGTTATAAGTTCTTTTGAAACTGCGGACACTGGGGCATCTGCTGAGAGACAAAATCCTGATCCAACAGGGTTCCCTGAAACCTCACTACCGCTGTTGACCTGGAATTCTATCATCACATCGTCACCACACACCATCCTTTCTTGGTCTCCAACAACTGGCTTCTCCCCAGGAAAGCAACAGCATCTCACCCTGTATCTTGCAGCCCCCTAACCTCCCCAGTATTCAGCAGCCTGTTTCTCTGAGTGCAGCCTCAGGACCTGACCATGACTTCATCTCTATTCTGCCACTTGCAGGAAGAGTTGATCAGAAGCTCCAGTCAATAGTGGAAGCTCAGTGATCCAGAGCACAGAGGGAGGCTTACATAATCAGGGATGGTTTGTCAAAGCAAATTTCACATACAACAGATTCTATCACCTCGGGACTTGCTGGTGGAATAAATAATCACCGTACACATTTTGTTAGCTACGCCTCGTTAGAGATGGGTGTTTGGAAACGGCATCCTGAAGGCTGCTTATCTGTCAGCACTCTTTTTAAGTGTGGTGAGTGTTCCAGATAGGATTTTATTTAAAAAAAAATTAGACGTTGCCATGGCCAGATGCTGCTCGTCATGGTTACTGGTGTTGAGGGAGCCAAGGCAAGCGAGGTGATGGCTGGAGCTCACCTTCAGAGCCTGAAGCTGCAAGTGCTGGAGCAAAGCGGGGGAGAAGCTTCCTCACAAGGTGGAAGCTTGATCAGAACCCTTCCAGAGAAACATCTTGACTTCAGTGAAGCTTGAAGTTGCTGTGAATTTCTCCACCTTCTTCTGTGGGCCTCTTGCCTCTGCTAATCTTCAGGATGTGTCTGACGAAGTCTGGTAGGATCTCCTCAATACAACCGAAAACACATCGGTGGCAGATGGCTCTGTCCTTAATGGGTCACACCCGAGTCAGAAGGCGGAGCGTTTCTCTTTATCGAATCCCAGCAGGGCTCTGACTGGGGCCCTCCCTTAGTGACCATGTGAGGGGCAGGTCACTGAGGGCTCCATTCCCGGGCACAGTACAGTGCCTGGTACACGGTAGGTGCTCGGTAAACAAGTTAAACTGAAGTGGGTTGTCACCCCCTCGGTCTGGGCTTCTCTTCACTGCGAATAGCTCCCCTCACGGCTCGCTGGGCCCTCACAAACACCTCTAATCTATCTTCCTGTTCCAGGACAGGACCCTCCAGCCAGCATCAGTGAAAGGCTAAGGACTGAATGGACCCTGCTGACAGTGTAAGTAGCAGGCAGCGGGGCTGAGAGCACCTGTTCAGCCTACCGAGTCAACACCCACAGTTACCCTGTCAGTGGATACAGGAGAATACCAGTATTATATTATTGGTGAGAAAACAAAGACATAGAGTAGTTACTTAGTCCACGGTTTCATATGATGTCCAAATGTAAAGATCCTTGTGGATTGTGAAGATCTGCACTTGTCATAAAAGGCAAGTTAAGAAACTCAACTTGCTTCTCAAAAGGATTCCTTTACATTTCCTTAAACTTTGTCAGTTTTTTTTTTTTTTTGCACTTATAATATGTAGTTGTTAACAAAAATCTATATACAACTTTCAGCAAACCGTTTGGTCCACAAAGCAAAATTGTGTGTCCAATGGAGTTTTGTCCTAGTCAACCTGTATCTATGAGGCTATTCCCACATGTTTCCAGATAGGAACCTGGAGTTAACTGGGTGTCATCGAAGGGTCTTCAGCCCCCTTCCTTTAGGTGAAAAACAAGGGACACAGTTCCTGAGCCCTGGTGGGAATGGCCCTGCCTTCAATGGGTCCAACTTAGCCACAGCTGTGATGCTAAGCTGAATCACTATTGGCTATTTTGTTCATCTTTCAGGGCCTTGTTTCCTCAGGCGGAAAAAAGTACTACGTTAGATAAGGCAGTCTCAGGTTAAAATCTGATGCTCTAGGATTCTAAATCTGGAGGAGCAGAGACGGAGAGGTGGGCAGGGTTAGAATGGGCAGTCACCTGTGCAAGAATAAAGAGGATGAAGCCCTTTTAGTCAAATTCCCACCAAAGCCCTATGAGTGGCTGCAAGAATAGCTGTTAAGAACATACTGGCCAAGTGCTTTCCATCCAAGCTGTCCTTGAACTTGGGAAGGGTGGTGTTGGTGAAGGATCTGTTTCTCAGCATCCACCACGGAAGTGTTCCCATGATCTGTTCAGCTTCTGAAGCATCAGGGGGAGAGGTTCCTGTTTCAAGAAAGTGGGTGCTGAGGCTGGGAGTCGGGAGAACTTTCAAGTTCTTCCCAGAAGTGAAGCTGCAGTAGTTAACCACCCTGTGCGCTGAGGCTGGCCTGCCTCATTCAGCAAGATGAACCGTGAGAGTGCGCAGAGCTCGCAGAGCACGCAGCTACTGCTGAAGCCTTGACTTACGCTCTCTCCCCTTAAAAACAAGGGCGTTACGTTTATGGATGTGTTTGTGAGCAAGAAGTTCCCTGCAAAGAAAACTCCTAGGATGTAAGTAATGTCCAGTGACAGAAGGAGCTTCAGGGATTCCTGACAAATGAGTGCTCCCTACATTTCAGGCTGTCTCTTCAGCCCATGGCCAGCTGCCCAGACCTCTCCAGCTTCTCTAGAAACAGAGCGAGAGCTGCGTCTTCCCTGCGCCTCTGAGCCCGCTTCCTGCAAGGAAGGACGGAGAGGCGATGATTTGTGTAGGGCTTAGCCTAGGGGCTTCCTGTCTCTCGTGACAGCATCTCTTCCCCTCTCCTGTGATGACTCCACGGCCCTTATAAATTGAGTGGAATCCCATTGAGGCTTCCCAGGTGGCTCAGTGGTAAAGAATCCGTCTTCCAACATAGAAGACATGGGTTCGATCCCTGGGTCAGGAAGATCTCCTGGAGAAGGGAATGGTAACCCACTCCAGTATCCTTGCAAGGGGAAATCCCATGGACAGAGGAGCCTGGTGGGCTGTAGTCCATGGGGTCGCAAAGAGTTGGACATGACTAAACACACATACACACACACACACACACACACACACAGGATCTCATTAAACAGAGGCTGGATGAACAATCCCCATAGTTCTATCTCACTTTCCGCGTTTCTGTGAACCCTAGCAATGTGGCAGGGCCATGACCATGTTGCACAACCCCAGAGGGCTCCATTCAGACAGACGCCCCAGATGTGGTTTGGGGGGCTTATTTTTAACCCCACTTGGCACCTAGTATGTCATTGAACCACAATCTACATTTTCAGTCTTAAAACCTAGATTTTATCTGTGTACTCAGTATTTTTTCTGCTCAACTTATAATAATATTGTATACTGTTCTTGTCTCCAGGGTCACACCTGCCCCAAGAAAAAACAAACTCCTGGGCTAATTGACAAGGTCACTGGCTCCGCACCCATCCAGTTTTGTTAGCAGGCCAACTACCCTTACTTCACTTTCAAGTCATGTCCCCACCCCGACTCATGTCACAGGAAAACCTTTACAGGTCCTAGACCGTGCCTACATCATGTCAAATATGTGAAGACATACCCACAGTGTCCATGGGTGAATAGACGGATAGATAAATAGAGAGAATCATACATATATATTACTTACATTTTATATTTTTGCTATATATTTGAAAGGAGGTTTAATTTTCATAAATTTGAGTTTGCAAAGAATAAAGAGCTGCTTTATTTTTATAATCCAGGCTTTTTATATTTATGCATAACTCTATGAGACCTATACAGAATCCATTACTAGATGACAGTGTTACACTTTATATACATTTATTCATGTATTCATTTTAGCTTTGAAATTTTCTTTATGTATTTATAGCTAATAAATATTTTCAGAAGTCCTGAAAAACTTGTAGGTCTACATATAAGGACTAATGTAGGAATGGTCCCATATACCTCCCCATCCCCACACTGCCCCAACCAGCCCAAATCCTTTTCTAGTGGATCCCAAGTAATTCCTCCTCCCACATCCTGGCTAATGGGTAGCTGTTGCTGCTGGGGTCATATTTCTGTTGTGCTGGGCTCTCTGGTTACCTAAGAAGACCATAGCCCCAAAAGTTGCGGCTCTTCCTTCTCCATTAAGGATGACGTCTGTCTCTCATGGAGAGTTTATATTAAGTTCCCTAAACGTTGGGCCAGGAGGTTATTCATGAGCCCCTGCCCAGAATCTGTGTCTCAAGGGAGAAATGAGAACTTGACTCTGCCCTGCATAGGAGGGAATTCCTGATTCCCCAGGGCAGCCTTCACCTCCTCACCCGGCATCATAAGCAATCTCGTTATCTGGGAGTTTGACCAAGTCCCAATGTACCTACTCTCCAAAGGCTCATAGGAATCCCTCATGACATCTCAGAGTGACCCACACTCACATTTTCATAGCATTTAACACTCCTCAAAACATCCTTATGAAAAGATGAAAGATGTTTTGAGTCAGAAGGATGTTCTGTTGTAAGAATATTTTGACTCCTAAGAATACTAAAATTTAAACCACAACTATATCATCATGAATACATTTTTGTACTAGAAGTATTTTCTGGAAAAAGCTCCACTCAGTCAATCTGATTCCCTAATCAATTTTTTTTTAAATAGTCCAATTAAATCCATTCAAAGTCTTTTCATTTTTGTTCATATTGAACTTCACAGAAATTATTTTCTTTGGGGGTTCTTTCCCAAGCAAGTTTTACAATAAAGCTTTGATCCATCAATATGTGTGCTTTGTTTATATCAAATATTATGATTGTTATTTCTGCCTTTGAACAGTTCCTTTATAGACATTATTTCTACAAAGTTTAATGTTCCCAACTCAGGCTTCACAGATCAGAATTTTACATTGTATAGACTTAAACACAGTTGGCTTTCATTTCTGTCCATCCTCTCTTCCAGTGATATTCAGTATGAACTATATAGAAAACTGAGACTGTGTCTGTTTCATGGCAAAGCCATAGACTGTCATGGGCTTTTGCACTTCCCAGAACAAGCCTATCATTTAGGGCTGGGTTGAGTGGATACAATGAGTGGATAAAACATAAGCACTGGAATGAGATCATCTGGGTTAAATTGGGCAAATTATTCAATCTCTCAGTTTTCCCATTTGTGAAATGGGATCATTATTAGTACCTAAATCACAGGGTTCTTGTGAATGTTAAAGCATTAGCATTCAAAGTCCTTCACACAGTACATGGTATATAGAAACCATCTAAGAATTGGTAGCTCTTAGTTATTACTCCAGTCACCTTAAAAACTGTATCAGTTATCTATTACTAGAGTAACAAGCCAACCCCAAACCAAATGGCTGAAAACAGCAGTAATTATGGCTAAATAATTTCAGACAGTAAAGAATCTGCCTGCAATGCAGGAGACCCAGGATCGATCCCTGTGTTGGGAAGATCCCCTAGAGAAGGGAACGGCAACCCGCTCCAGTATTCTCACCTGGAGAATTCCATGGACAGTGGAGCCTGGTGGGTTACACTCCATGGGGTCGCAAAGAGACAGAAATGACTGAACGACTAACACATGGCTAAATAATATTCCGTTGTATTCATATACCACCATTTATTTATCCATTCATCCATTGATGAACATTTGGATTGTTTTGCCCTTTGGCTATTGTGAATAGTGTTGCTATGAACTTTCACAACTATTTGAGCACAAAAATGAAATATTGACACCTGCTAAAACATGGGTGAATATGGAAAACATGCTAAATGAAAAGAAGCCAGTCATGAAAGGTCCGTCTCCATAGAGACAGAAAGTTCCTGGTGGCCGCCAGGAGCGAGGGGGGAGGGGGACAGGGAGTGCCTACTTAAAGGGCACAGGGCTTACTTGTGGGGTGATGACAATGTTTTGGAACTGGAAGGAGGTGGGGGTTTCACAGCACTGTGGATGTCCTAAATGCCACTTTAGTATTGTATGTGTGCTTTAAAATGGTTGATTATGTTACATGAATTTCACTTCATTTAAAAAATAATATAATAACAGCAATTTATTCTTTCTCTTAATTCTGTGGGTCAGCTGGCAGGCTCTGCTGGCTTCACCTAAGCTCCGTTCAGCAGAAGGGTTGCCTGGGAGGGCAGAGCCTCTCTTTGCAACTCATCCTCAAGGAGTTAAGTCCAAACCTCAGCAAATCCCGGCGCTCCAGGACCTACCAAGTCTCAGCTTCTGTTATGTGTGCTGATAGCTCATTGGCCAAAACAAGTCACATGGCCAAACCCAGAGTCAGTGTGGGCAAGAGCCACCCAGGGGTGAATGCCAGGAAGCGTAATCCCTGGGGGCCATCACTGGGACAATCTTCTGGAGGCATCCTTGTATTCATCTACCCCAACTTAGACTTGGGTCTAAAATGACTCTTGTTCCTGACTCATGTAGAATAGAAAGCTTTATGCTTTTAGAACAGGCAGATGTAGGTCTTATATACATCCAGAAATCTCAGAATGGAATGAAACTCAGTTTCCTTCAGCATTCCTCTTTTCTGGATTTGCTCCATATTTACTCTCACTGGTTTTGATCAGAAACCACCTTACTCTGAAAAAAAAAAAGAAAAAAGAAAGAAACCACCTTATTCTGAATCTGCACATCCATTGAATGTGAAACATCTGAATGAAGGATCAGCAGAGACTCAATAAAATGCTCATCTTCACAGCATCTAATTCTGCGGGCTCTGGATCCAGCACTCCTAATACTCTTAGGGGATTAATCCTATCTGGACGGACTGGTCAGCTTGGGGACTTACCCAAGTCTTTCTCCCAGGGCTTCCCTGGGGGCTCAGATAGCTTAAAAAAAAAATGCAGGAGACCCGGGTTTGATCCCTGGGTTGGGAAGATCCCCTGGAGAAGGAAATAACTACCCATTCCAGTATTCTTGCCTGGAAAGTCCCACAGACAGAGGAGCCTGGTGGGTTATAGTCCATGGAGTCGCAAAGAGTCAGACACAACTGAGTGACTTTCGCTTTTCTTTCCTCCCAGGGCAACTCTGCCGGGAAGGGCTCCCGCATCCAGGGCTGCCTGGCTGGGAGAGTGCCCTTAAAGCCTGGAGAGATGATCAATGCCAGTTTACAAAGGATATACACACACATTATCTAACTTAAACCCTGTGAGGCTGATCCTGTTACCACCCCCATTTTGCAGATGGAGAACGTGATGGAGGATGAGATGCAGGCTCAGACCCCAATTTGGGAAACAACCAGTTGCCTCCAGCTGCCAGCTCCTTCCAGGCGTGCCTAGCTGTGGAGGGCTGCTTCATCCAAGGGTAGGTCTTTCCTTCCCAGGCAGCCACGCATGGCTGACAGTGTGGGGACACCCAGGCCCTGGCATTCCGCCCCACGGCAGGACCACTGTATGCTCCAGAGCCCCCCATGGGGATTGCTGACCGACTCCTCCCCGTGCCCAGCTCTGCTCCATCCACACACACTGATCCGTTATGATCGTCCTTGAGGCCAGACACCATCCCATGTCTGCTCGCAGAACCTGCTACAAAGAACCTTCCCTGGTGGCTCAGATGGTAAAGTGTCTGCCCGCAATGCGGGAGACCCAGGTTTGATCCCTAGGTCAAGAAGATTCCCTGGAGAAGGAAATGGCAACCCATTCCAGTATTCTTGCCTGGAAAATTCCATGGGCGGAGGAGCCCGGTAGGTTACAGTCCATGGGGTCACAAAGAGTCGGACACGACTGAGCCACTTCACTTCACAAAGAACCTGAGGCTCCTGCACACCCCACATCCAGAAGCTGGAAGTCGGAACTGCCAGCGCCAAGGCCTGGGCTCGTCTCACCACATCCCGCTGCCTGGTAATCACTGCCCCTCTGGGCAGAGGCAGGCCCATCTCACCC
This sequence comes from Cervus canadensis, assembly GCF_019320065.1. Classification (NCBI taxonomy): domain Eukaryota; kingdom Metazoa; phylum Chordata; class Mammalia; order Artiodactyla; family Cervidae; genus Cervus; species Cervus canadensis. The sequence continues at coordinate 63,381,908 of NC_057397.1, read as the reverse complement.
CAGAGAGTGCGGGTGACAGACTGTACAGGGGCCGGTTTAGACACAGCAGGACAGTAGCCCCAGAAGGCATTTCCATCCCATGGAAGAATAAGTTGCTCACCCACCATGAGAGGGACGGGTCTGGAGAGGCCGGTCCTGAGAACAAGCTTTGGTAGGAGCAGGGGAAGCTGAGCCTCTGGGTGGCAGGGCCTACTGCGGGGATGGGGGTGCGTGGCCACCATTACAATGTGTGGCGGCCGGAAGGAAGAGCGAAGAAAGAGTAGGTGCAGGAGGGCCCTTGAGACAAACCTCAGACTCTGGAGATGCCAGGCCCCCCGCTTCTCACAGGAGCCGGGAAGCCAAGCTGAGAATGCCCTCGGGAGGGTCTGAGGCCTTGCTCAGCCTTCTGGTCACCCGTGCCCAGCCCCCCAGGGCCCCCACAGGGAGCCTGCACCCCGCCACCCCGTGGCGGCCATGACAGGCCGTGCTGGGCCTGAAGCCGAGAAGCCTGCCACCTCAGATGGGAGAGGGTTCAGCCATGAGAAACAGGGACCCAAGGTAGCGGTGGCCGAAACAACATGGAAGCTTCCTTCTCTCACGTATATAAAAGTGCAGAGGAAAGCCACCCATGACTGGGACGGTGGCTCTACATGCCCTTGGGGAGCCCCGCCTCCTCTGGGCTCACAACTCGGCCATTCCTCGGCCATTCCTGGGACGGCCATTCTGTCCACGTTCACAGATGGGCGGAGGGAGGAAGGGGTAAGGACAAAGGCAGTGGAGGGTGGGCTCCTGGAAGCTGCCCCCAACATCTCCGCTTCCACCCCAGTGTAGAGAACTGCCTCACACTCTGCAAATAGGGGCAGGAGGACTTGAAACCCTGAGCAATCTCTGTGGACAGGAGTGGAGAGAGGTGAGAGAAAGAACCAGAAAGAACACAGGAAGCTGGGTGCTTGTCCCCAGGCCATCCCTGAAGCTAACCAGATGCACAAAGTGCTTGCAGAGCGACGGTTTTGTGAAAAGTGCTGAAGGAGTTCAGTGTTAAGTGTGTGAAGTGTTAAGTGTGGGCTGATAGAGGGGCAACACGGAGGCTGTGATGCCAACTGGAAGCTGCGGCAGAGAAGTCTACCAGAGAGTAAGCCCCATTTCAGGAGAAGGATGGAATTTTCATAAACCACAGTCTATAGGTCTGAGTTCAAGGCATGGATTTCAAAATCACACAATATATTGCGGGGCACAAGAGATCCTAAGCCTTTATCTACAGTACTCACTGTTATCACTGTGAAAAAAAAAAAATCAAGAAATTTTTTTGGTCCTCAGAGAGATCAAATGACTAGCCCAAAGTCACATAGTCAGTAAGTCTCAGGTGAAAAGTCAAAGTGTTTTAAGTCCCTCAGTCATGTCCAGCTCTTTGCAACCTCATGGACTGTAGCCCGCCAGGCTCCCCTGTTCACAGAATTCTCCAGGCAAGAATGCTGGAGTGGGTTGCATTTCCTTCTCCAGAGAATCTTCCCAACCCAAGGATCAAACCCGGGTCTCCTGCATTGCAGGTGGATTCTTTACCATAAAGTCTCAGGGCCAAGATTCAAATCCACTCCTGTCTTTTTGCAAGGCCAGTGCTCCCAGTCAATACCCCTACTGTCCTTGTCCACACTCACCCCCCCTTCACACACACACACACACACACACACACACACACTCTCTCTCTCTCTCTCTCTCTGCCATCCTTACATGGCTAAGCATGGTTTTCCCTCCAGGTTCAAGCCCAGCTGAGGAGCTGAGCTGCCAACCGGCAGAAGACCACTGCTGGGGTATGAGGTATGGGGTCTACAGGACAAGTCCCTCGGGTGCCAGCGGTGGCATCACCCCTTACTTCAACTCCCAGTGGGACCCTCGCCCTCCATGCCCACAGCTGCACTTCCTGCCCTGCAGGCTGATGGAAAGAAAATCCCCAGGAAGAGGCAGGTGGAAAGCAACAGCACCTTCTTTTGAAGGCAAGGGGAGCTCATGGAAGATGCTCAGGACTCATCTGCAGTGAGAGCCCTCCAGCAGAGAAACCAGGGCAGAGCTGGGGTGCAGGGGAGGAGGGGCTCGCTCCTGGAGACAGGGAGGCCCCGGAGCTGAGGACCGCATCCTCCAAGCACCCCGCTCCCGGGGCTGCATCCTGTCCTCGAATAAGCAGCATCACAGCACTGCCCAGGGCCAGGGCCACGGGGCCAGGGCCTGCCAACCTTTCCACCAGATGGCCCTCATCTTTCAAGCTGAAAATGTAGCCTTCAGACTTTATTCTGGATTGAGACTTTTCTGTGCCATCTTGGGACCCAATTTTTAATTTACTTTTCATTGATTTAGATTCTCCAGGGATGGAAAAACGTCCCAAATCAGCTGCCCCTCAATCCCCACTACACGCCTTTCCAAAAATAACCAAAACAAAGCCCCTAGTTGTCTAAAATGGTTTTCCTTTTTGTTTCAGACTGTTTTGTTTTGTTTTTTCTTCTGTGCTATGGAAATCGAAATAACGCTTAAGAGAACAAATAGTGTCTCTAGGCTGGGCTGGAGCCAGAGAGTTTTATGATTTAGAAGTGTGGATGGGGGGGGAGTTGGGGGGGCTGACCTCACAATGGCTCTCAGGCAGGGTGGAGGATGGGAACCAGGACATGGACCCTGCCGGGCCAAGGACAGGCTGAGCCCCCGGACTGCAGCCCTTCTAGGCCTCTCCAGTCCATACCCGCCCACCACCACCCCTGCGTCTGGAGGAAGAGGAGATTGCTCTGTCCACAGCCTCAGTGCTGAGACCTGGGCAGCCCCCACAGCATCACGCCATCAGCCTCCTTACACAGCCTGACTCCTGGGCCCACCCCTTGGGCTCCGGGGTGAATTTACCTAGACACCCACCCATCCCAACCTAATTAGCCGTGCCCCTTCTGTGTCCGGCCGCCTTCTCTCTCATTCCCACATTTTGTGCAACTCACCTGAACTCCCTTTATCCTCTCCCGGGCCTCCTCCCGGCACCACGGCCCAGCCTGCAGGGAGGCACACGGCCCCCTGCCGCCACCACCACCAGGGAGAGTTCAGCTCTTTCCGCAGCTGATGTTCTTTTTATAAGTTTGTGGGGAACATTTCCGGTAAACAATCATTTTCACATTATTATTCATTCATTATAATTCAGTCTTGCTGTCACTCGGTCGTGTCTGACTCTTTGCGACCCCATGGACTGTAGCCTACCAGGATCCTCTGTCTATGGGATTTTCCAGGCAAGAACACTGGAGTGGGTTGCCACTTCCTTCTCCAGGGGATCTTCCCGACCCAGGGATTGAATCCGGGTCTCCTGCATTGCAGGTAGACGCTTTAACGTCTTAGCCACCAGGGAAGCCTGTCTTGCTGTGGCCTAAGGTAAATCCTGCCATCTCTCTGGTCTCAGGGACTTCACCTGTATGGCCAGTCTTGTGTCCAACCCTTCACAGGCCCAGTGTTGGAAGACGCTGACCTGCCTGTGTGTCCCTGAAACACCCACATTCCTGAGGGGTGACATGTGATGATGTACCCCCCTCATCATATAGAGAAGACAAGAGGGAGCCACAGGAATGTAAGCCCCAGAGTGGAAGCCATGGCAGGTGTGGGGGGTGGTGAAGGGCAGGCCAGTGGCCTGAGAAAGGGGGGCCAAAACTCCTAAACCTCTCCGAGGTACCTAAAGTCCCACAGCTCCCAGGAAACTCCGTAATCCCTCATCAGATCCTCTGAGGACCCAGACTGTCACCTGGCTCTGCACCGCCGCAGGTGAGAGGCCCCCCGCCCTGCCCCCAGAAGGCGCCCTCCTCGCCCGCCGGGAGCAGCTGCCAACCTCACTGCTGGGCCTTCCCAGCCTCACGTGCCCAGAGTCAGCAGTCACTGTCTGGATGACCCGTAGCCAAGACACACGCCAGAAACCACAGAGGAAAAGCACCAAAACCTGGAGGGAAGGACAGTAATGAAGGACAGAATTGGGGGAAGAGCGGAACTGCTGCAATAGCAAAGCTGATGCCCTGAGGGCTTACAGCAACTTGGTTGGTGCTTCACATTCAAGCCGCAACCAAATGTCCATAGTAGAAAGGCTGTCGTAGTCACACTGTGAAGAAAGGCAAGGTAAGGCAGGGAGTTGTCGGCGCCTGGTTCTTATAAAAAACAGTGATGTTTTTGTTCCTCCTTCCCACTTTCTTCTTAACAAGGATGACCTGGGAATGGACTTCCACTCAGTGGGCATCTATTGTTTTTCCTGCCCAGCATCCATCCCCACTTCCTCTGGTACTGACACCATCATTTATATTCATTTGAAAAAAAATTATCCCTTCCCTATTGTCAGTCTTAATAACTTGGGTGGGGCTGCCTCCGTCTGGGGCTCCAGGGTGGGCAGTGACCCAGTTCTTAGTTCAAGTCTGCCTAATGATCTGATGAACCGAGAGTGTCAATCTCAGGACTTTGGTAGGGGGGAGGGAAGGGAAGGGAAGGGAAGGGAAGGGATTTCTTCCCTGTAAGGGAAGAAATATTTTCTTTTTGTCTTCATTGTTGCTGAGAGAGTACTGAAGTTGGGTGCTTCCATTTCAAGGATCCACCACATGGTGATAAGCACCCAACGCTATGGTCAGTAGGTCCATCAAGTCATGAATTGCCCATAAAGCAGCAGGCACAGGTTTGAGTTCTCTGTAGTCCAGCCATTCACCATGAGCCATCAGGCTTCCAAACAGGCCACACAGGGGAGTTAAATGGAATTAAATTCGGCAATGGCGGCACAGATTTCTTCATGGCCACCTGGTAAACGCTACTGTCTCACAGCTGTTACCCTGCAACGTCCCGGCGGTAACTGTGGGTGATGCTTTGAGTAGCCCCTCACAACAGCCTTCACCACATGCACTTGGAGACGAAATTCCCCCCACAGAGGTCTGTAATATTATGCTCTGTAGAACATCTATCCCCAAAATATGGTTCAGGACTGGGGACACATACACAGTATACATCCGCACAGCGGGGAGTCATCTAATTTTCAAAGGTAAGGACACAACCTTTACCTTAATCTTTTGGCTGCGATAGCCATCAGTGTGTGCCCTAGGGCTGGGAAATTGCTCCGGCTTGCCGTAACCAAGACTGCATTCGGCACCGGGGTGAACCAGGGCCGTCACTCTCTGTTCATGGCAAGTTCTACCTGGGGCCTCTGGTCCCCACTTGGGCTCTGCAGGCGGGCACCTTGGCCTGAGCCTTATCCGAAGTGGAAAAGGGCATCTGAAAGAACATCCTTGGGTGCCATGTGATCTTCTAACGGAACCGCGCATATCTCTTGCTGTGGGCGCTTCTCACGCTTGGTAAACTGCAGCTCCGGTCTCAGTTGCCTCCAGAGCTCTAGGCGTGGAGCACTGGGCTGTTTATCAATTTTATTTCTGTCAATTCCCGCTGCCAGCAAATCAGCCCTCATTTGCCTCCATGTCACATGGACAGGGTCTTTACCAGTTTGGCCCCTCCTTTGGGGTCTTCACATGCCTAACACTTTTGGCCTGCCAGTGCCCTTCTATTTCTCCCAAGCTAGCCACCATTTAGGTCATCTCATAGATGGGGTGCCCCACCCCATAGGGCGCAAGAACAGCAACCCGGAATCCAAAAGAGGTGGACAGGGCGTTGTTCAAAATGGTGTCTCACATGCCGCCTGTAAAGCACGTGTTTTACAGGACCTTGTACAAGGCCCTTATCTGGGCCTTGGGTATTTGGGTTAAACGTTGTTTCATGCCCAGTTCTCTCACAATTTGGGTCAAACCGGCATAGGTATACCATTTACTCACAGTATCCAGGAGCTCCTGCATTCACACACACGGTGCAGGCGGCAGCGTTAATCCATTCCATCAGGGCATGTGTGTGTGATTAGGCACCCCCTGCATGAGCCGCCTAGCACGCTGCAACCTTTGTCTCCAAGAGAGCTGAGTGGTTACAGATGCCAACCATTCTATTTCATCCCCGGAACAAATGATACCATCCACCCCTGTGTCCCAGAGTCGCAAAAGCCATGCTGCCAAGGGTTCCCCTTGCTTCGGCCAAAACTGCTTACCCAGGTCGACCAACTCCACCTGAGTATGTGGTCAATATGTCGTGAACTCAGTCACACTGGGGGCCCCTTGAGGATGCCCACCTTGGGCCATAGGCTGTTCATGCTTCACTTTCTGCTGTACAATGGGCATCGCTGCCAAGCGGGGACCCGTGGTCTCACAGTGTTCCTCGTCCTCACCCCTCATTACCTCCTAGTCTGAGGCGCTGGGCTCCTCAGAGCCACACATCTCTTGCTCCAACATGTGTATACAATGCCCTAGCTCCTCCTCCTGTCTCTACAACTCATGCACTTGTGCAGCATCATGGAGGCCATTGCCCATGTTCACCTTCAAGGCAATCAAGAAAACCCACCCCATGGTACCAGCAGCAGTACCTGCCACTTTGTCCAGCAAATGGGAACTCACTGCCTGTAATGCCTTCTCAAGGCCATCAGGTGACCAGTCCACTGCCTCCCAGTCTTCTACCAGGAGGACTGCAGCCGTCGGGTACCACTACTATGTGGTGGCCACTGGCTTCCTCCATCCATTGGAGCCTCAGGCTCCTCTACCTACTGCGTATCCTGCCCACCACGCCAACTGCCTCACTGTTTACACTGTTCACTGAACCCAGAGTAAGCAAGGCACGAGCGGGGAGGCTGGAAGAAAAACTCGAGGAGCCATGGGAACTGCAGACACGTTTATTCTTCCCCGGCTGGCGCAGCAGCCGTAATGCAGTCATGCTGCGTTCTCTTGTGGTTGACCCAGTGGACACAGCCATAACTCAGCCATAACACAGCCACAAGGGCTTTCCAGGTGGAGCTTATAAGGGAAAAGAACAAAGGTGGGCCGTGGCCAAGTGAGTACATCGTTACATGCATGCACAGTGGTATAAGTGATCTCTGCTGTTACATAACCATGCAAAGTCATTGTTTACAGAACGTGGGGGCGAGGGCGAGAGGATGTGGGGTGAGAGAGCCTGACCACTGCCATCTTGGCTAATTTGCTCTTTCCCTACAGTCAGCATGGGTCACCATGGCTCCAGCTCAACTAGGGCTGGGGAGCAGTTAAAATACCCAACAGGCTGGGGTAAGGTAACAAAACACTCCCCACTCTAATTACAACAGTCCCTGAAAAGAGAGCCTGAGAAATGCTACCTTGGGCATGACCCTCCCTGCTCTCTCCAACCACCAACCAAAAAGAGGCTGGAAAAAATAACGTTAGCATCTTGCGGGGTGGGGAGAGTAGGGGAATCACATAACAAAAGCCCCCCCAAAAAGGGGGATGTCTCCCAGATGATCTTTCCAAAGTGAGTGGGCTACAAGGGAGATTCTCCACCTGGAACTCGAAAGCAATGGGAGTCTATATTCTGGATCACAGGCTTCCCAGGTGGCGGCGTTACTGATAAAGAACCTGCCTGCCAGTGTAGGAGACGTAGGAAACATGGGTTCGATCCATGGGTCGGGAAGATCCCCTGGAGGAGGGCATTGCAACCACGTTCAGTATTCTTGCCCGGAAGATCCCATGGGCAGAGGATCCTGGCGGGCTACAGTTCATAGGATGGCACAGAGTCAGACACAACTGAAGCGACTTAGCATGCACACATTCTGGATCACCCTTTTCAGTTTAAAATGATAAACAATTCCTAACCAATTTATCATCTGCCAAGTCGCTTCAGTCGTGTCCGACTCTGTGTGACCCCACAGACAGCAGCCCACCAGGCTCTGCCGTCCCTGGGATTCTCCAGGCAAAAATACTGGAGTGGGTTGCCATTTCCTTCTCCAATGCATGAAAGTGAAAAGGGAAAGTGAAGTCACTCAGTCGTGTCCGACTCCTAGCGACCTGATGGACTGCAGCCTACCAGGCTCCTCCGTCCATGGGATTTTCTAGGCAAGAGTTACTGGAGTGTGTTGCCATTGCCTTCTCCGACCAATTTATTATAGGGTCAACACAATTATCAGCAAAGTATGTGTTTATCTATTCAAAGGGTTTCCCTAGGAACTGAGGCCAGTTTGAGATGACTGCCTTTCATCAGAGGCCAAATTAAAGTTTTGCCTGCAGCTATGGCATTTTTTAAAGCATTATTCAAATGCCTCTAATGTAACTGTTGAAATGAAGGTTCATACTTAATTTGAGTACTGTTTAGATCCACAGGGGGATTCCCTGGTAGCTCAGACAGTAAAGAGTGTGCCTGCAATGCGGGAGACCCAGGTTTGATCCTTGGGCTGGGAAGATCCCCTGGAGAAGGAAACGGCAACCCACTCCAGTATTCTTGCTGGAAAATCCCATGGATGGAGGAGCCTGGAAGGCTACAATCCATGGGGTCACAAAAAGTCGGACATGACTGAGCGACTTCACTTTAAATGTCAGCCTTACACAGTAAAGCTACCAGGGCTGATGCTTAAATTTAAGATTGGTTCAGATCTCTTGCTAAAGCACCAAATATTTTTTTTCCAGCAAACCAGCAATACTGTGTTTAACACCTAAAAATAATTTCCTTGGCCCCAAATAGTCTCAAATCATTGAGAATTTTATGCATTTTCTTTGGAAGGAAATAGCAAAAACCCAGCAGAAGATACAAAAATAAACCCTGCTGATTGAAACTAGTTTTTAAAGCACTTCTATCCAGTCATGAGTGAGACAAAGAAATCACAAAATGCTTTAAAGAAGAATGTGCTGTAAAAAGGAACGAATTTGAGTCAATTCTAATGAGGTGGATGAACCTAGAGCCTATTATACAGAGTAAAGCAAGCTGGAAAGAGAAAAACAAATATTGTATATTAACATATATATATATATGGAATCTAGAAAAATGGTACTGATGAACCCATTTGCAGGGCAGCAACGGAGATGCAGACATAGAGAACACACATGTGGATACAGTCGGGGAAGGAGAGGGTGGGACGGAATGAGAGAGAAGCTTTGAAACATGTACACTACCATATGTAAAATAGACAGCTAGTGGGAAGTTTCTGTATAACACACTGGTGCTCTGTGACGTCCTAGAGGGGCAGGATGGGGATGGGGGTGGGAGGGAGGTTCAAGAGGGAGGGAACATACGTATACCTATGACTGATTCATGTTGATGTATGGCAGAAACCAACACAACACTGTAAATCTATTATCCTTCCATTAAAAACAAATTTTTAAAAAAGAAGAACTTGCAAAATTATCCTCTCACCCAGATACCATTAAATCCTATGCTGGCTTTGGCTAAATTTTTGTTTCATGCTTTTATCTAACTGTTCACTGTTATTTAACTCCTCCCTCATTTAGATTACAAAATACATTGCACATCTATATCCCACAGTTCTTTCAGCACATGATACCTAACTCATGTCTCAGATCAGAGAAGGTACTAAAGCAGCATGATGTCCAGATCTATGAATAAATAGTGAACATCCTCACAATTATTCCATCCTGGCTATGCCAGTGGTCACAGAGCCTGGTGAGAACTTGAGTACCATGTGACAAGTGCCCATCCAACAACCAGGCTCCTTTCTTCCCTACGAGCTTCGTGCACAGCCCCTGGGAACCGATCCTGGTTGGTCTAAGTCAGTCATGTCAGTAACATTCCCCTTGGCCAGGAACTGGTCTAAGATGGAAATATATGTATGTGAGGCTTGTGTCCGGCCAATGAGATGAATGAGGTGTAAAGGAAAGTGCACTAGAGACTCCAGGAAAGATATCCCTCTCCAGTTAAGACAGAGAGGGCTGACAGGAGAATTCCCTGTTTCCCCCATGGCTTCTTTTCTATTTTAGATACTGTCTCTGAGAATATGATGCCTGGAAATGAAGTAGCCATCCTGAGACCATGAGACAAGTGTGAAGACATAAAGTTCTCACTGACTCTATGCCAAAAATGTTAGAAGGATGGAAAGAGCCTGGGGACTTGATAAAATAACAGAGGAGCTAAGTCAAGCACGGGATCACTTGCCTCCAAATTCCTTTTTATGAAAACATTCACTGCCCTTATCCTTGGACCTCACCAGTCAAAGTTTCTGTTACTTGCATTACAGTTGCGTACATTACTTGCAGTTACAGAATACTGAAAGCATTCTATCTGATTCATATTACTTTCACTAAAATTTGGAGTAATTATGTCTTCTTTCTATAAGGGAGAGAACCTCTGTGTTGACACCAAAGACACTCTCATCCATCAAAATTCTGGCTGAGTAACCCTGAGCAAGCTTTTTAACTTTCAGAGCTTCAGTATCATTAACTTTAACATGTAGATAATGCAGATTTCATAAGCTTTCTATTATAAAAAGTAAAAAATAATTTGTACATAAGCCCCTCAGTCTGGTATGCAGCAGGTAGTCAATAAATGCTAACTACCTTGCTTCTTTTCCCTCCATGTGATCCCTGTGTGGAGTAGAAGGTTCTGTGAATTTTTGTCAAGTCCGACTCTTTGCGACTCCATGGACTGTAGCCTGCCAGGCTTCTCTGTCCATGGGATTTACCAGGCTAGAATACTGGCTGCTGCTGCTAAGTTGCTTCAGTCGTGTCCGACTCTGTGCGACCCCATCCACAGACGGCAGCCCACCAGGCTCTGCCGTCCCTGGGATTCTCCAGGCAAGAATATTGGAGTGGATTGCCACTCCTTCTCCAATGCACGAAAGTGAAAAGTGAAAGTGAAGCCGCTCAGTCGTGTCCAACTCCTAGCGACCCGATGGACTGCAGCCCACCAGGCTCCTCAGTCCATGGGATTTTCCAGGCACGAGTACTGGAGTGGGGCACCAATGCCTTCTCCAGGGGATCTTCCCAATCCAGGCACTGAACCTGGGTCCCCCACATTGTAGGCAGATTCTTTATCTTGTAAGCCCATAGGGAAGCACACCCCTAGGGAAATGTCAAGAAAGAATGATTGCTCACCATTTTCCTCACTCAGAGACAAGAGCAGTGCTAGGCACGACTGTCCGTGTGGGAGGCTGCAGCTCAAAGACCAGCTTAAGACCAGCAGGCCCATCTACGCTGCCCACACACAAACAAATCCCCTTGTTTCGTAGCTGTGACACCCTTTTGTTGAGTCTGGTGCCTTCCGGGACTCAGCTACCCTGTTAAACCATCCACTCAGGGCCTCAGTAAAGGCCCCTTCTTCTAAGCGGCTTCAGGCCAGGACAGTCCGTTCCCCACAAGCGGCCCACAGCTGGGAGCCTCTGAAGCGTGGGCTCCACGGCTCAGCTGGCAGTGTCCGGAGCGAGCGAGCATGCCCAGGGCTCGGGGCACCATGGGCCTGTGGACAAGAAGCAGGCAGTCGGCAGGCTGTGTTCCAAAGCTGGCTTCGGACACACACCTGGGCACACCCAGGACCCATGCCCTTCTTATTCACACACCCAGGGACGGCCTCCCACTCACACACACACACACACGAACACACACCCTTTCCATCTGTGGTGAGTGGGCATCTTCAGGAGAGCCAGAAGCCTGCCTACAGCCACACACCCTCCTTCCTCCTTTCCAAAGTCAGGAGACAGTGTTAGTCGAGCTCACCAACTCGCCTGCAGACCCTGGCCTGAGAGGCAGGGCAGAGTGGTGGGTAATTCCCTCAGCTTCAGGAATGATAACTTCCATGACATGGAACACATTCTTGGGCTCTTTTTATCTCATCTGGAAAATGCAGGTAATAATTGAATCGTTGTGAAGATGTGATAAAATGCCTTAGCACTGTGCTTAGCATGTGATATATGCTCAACAGAATAGACTTAAGTACTGGTGCCTATTTAGTAAGAGACGGTCTCCTCCCGCCAAGGGACAACTGCCAGGCACAGCCCATACAACCACTACGGGATCAGGCCAGAGCTCGTATAAGACTAGCGCGACCCCCGGCCCACACTCTTCATCAAGCAACTCCTGTGCGTACGCACTTAGGACTCAATAGTGATCAAAGAGCCTTGAGATCTTACAGTCCAGAGGAAGAGACAAACTCAGAGACAAAGTCATAGTCTGGACTTGTGAGAAGTGCTCTGAACGCTCTCCTTAGACAGCCGGTGCCACTGCACTAGGCGACGCAGCAGCAGGCTCTGAGGACCACAGGTGAGCTAGGATCTCAGAACTTAGGCTTCTTAATACTGAAACTCAAGGCCCCTCTCCCCTGCATCCACTCCCTGGATTCCATTCAGCAGGTCACTCTCTAGTCCAGGTGCTTTTCAATGACATCATTCTTTTGAGATTGACTTGGTTCTAACCCAATTTGTGAAAGTCATTTGAATTCAAAGGACCTCTTAGGAGATCTCAGACTCTATATACACATCCCCAGATAAAGAGAGAGAAAGCTCCTGGGAAAGTCATCACATGGGCTTAGCCTTCTCTTGTTTTCCATTAGAGACCTGTGTGCTATGGAAATTACTAAAGCACAGCATACCTGGTACATTTCCAACTTCCTGCTCACCTCCATCTTCCTACTTGATTTCCAATATGCTGTGAGAGTCATTTGGTGCGGTTTTTGCCTCAGGCTTTGTGCAGGTAATAACTTCCTTTCCCCACCATCCTTTAATGCATTTGCATTAGGTTCACGCTCCTCCTTCACTAGAAGTTATTCCCAATCTCTGCTCCTGGGTACTTCCAACCTCTCTGCAGTTTGTCACCGATGTCTTCATGAATTGTCAGGGACCATTCATTCACTCACTTGTTCAGGACTGAATGAGCATCTACCCTGTGTAAGCCCTTGAGCTATGGGAATGCCAAAATAAATAAGACACACTGCTAATTACTAATCTGCTTATCTCAAGGATCTCATAGCCTCCGGTGGAAGCAGACAGGTAAATAGGCAAGAACAAGTCACCTCATCAGGTACCATGAATCGAAGTGTGAAAAAAATATGATGGAAATAAAGAAAAGGGAGGGACAAATTCCGCCTTGAAAGATTAAAAACTACAGCACAGACAAAAATATCTGAGCCCTCTCTGAGCACCCAAGAGGAGTTGTGAGGGTGTTTTTCCAGCAAATGGTATGGGCAGGTGTGCAGGGTGTAAACACTTGGCGTCCAGAATAACTCACAGTGGTTCACGCTGGCTAAGGCGCACATGGGAAAGGGGAGAAGATAAGGGACAAGGATCAGAGGAGTCTGCCAAAAGTGAGTTTGGAGAAAAATGGGAGTCAGTTGTGTAGCCAAAAGAAGATGACCATAACTGATTGTGAAACATTAAATATATAAAATTCCACAAGTTCACAGACATAGTCAAGAGAAAAAAAATGCACTTATTCGAAAGTATTAGAGATTATTACTACACCAACTTCTGACTCTAAACACTGGAAGCTAAAGGGAATAAGTTAGGCATTTATCTGCCTTTCTAGAAGGAGGTAGATAGAGTTCATCACCAAATGATGAGGGTGAGGTCTTCTTTATAGAATAGCAGCTAAGATATGTAAAAGAGCTGCCAAGATTAGAAAATCACTATTTGGTAACCCACAGAGAAATAGCTGATTTGAGCAAACATCACCAATGGCTGCTAAAACCTTGAGATGAAAAGTGTAAGGTAACAGGATATTCTCACAGTGACCAAGTACCATCTCAGAGATGACCTGCTTAGAAGGAGAGATGTATCTTTACAAAGGAAAGATCTAGTGATCACCCACCTTAACCAAGAGATGAAACTAACAGCGTGATAGTGAAACAACTTGCCATGTGCCTTCTGAAGTGACACCTTATGAAGTACACACCTCATTTACGCAATATCCTCACCAAAGGTGTTTCACCCAAACGCTCAGTTTTCAAGAAGTACAGGAGACAGAACAAAAAGTTAAATTACACCAAGAAGAAGCAATCAGACAAATCCATAATGTGGGACAGCCTGTGAGACAACTGCCTAACCTGTTTAGAAATTCAATGTTATGGCTGGGTGGGGCGAGATGGGGGGAACGTGAATGGATTTTTGTTTTAGAAAGAATAAAAAACAGCAAAATGCAATGCCTGAATATTATTAGATCTTGATTTTATACCTAATACTATAAAATAGGGCTTCCCAGCTGGCACTAGTGGTAAAGAACCCACCTGCCAATGCAGGAGACTAGAGAGACATGGGTTCAATTCCTGGGTTGGGAAGATCCCCTGGAGAAGGCAATGGCAACCGGCTCCAGTATTCTTGCCTGGGAAATCCCATGGACAGAGGAGCCTGGCAGGCTACAGTCCTTGGGGTTGAAGAGTTGGACACGACAGAGCATACGCGCGCGCGCGCACACACACACACACACACACACACACACACACACACACACGCTATAAAATAATCTTGGGAGCAATGGAGAAATCTAAATTTGGACTGGATACTAGATGATATTCGGGAACTGTAACCTCCCAATAATGGTTTTGTGATCATGTAGAATATCTTTATTTCTTATGAGGTTCATGCTGGGTATTTATGGGTGAAACATCAAATTATTTTCAGACAGTTCAGCAAAATACAAACACACATGAGTAAACAAATGTAGCAAAAAGTTAACATTCACTGAACTTAAATGGTAGGTATATGATGGGTGATCATTGTAGTTTTCTATCAACTTTCATGTAAGTTTTCATAATAAAAATAAATAATAAATTTTTTCAGAAAGAAAAAAATGTAGGGTCAGATAACGAATGGCCTGTTTTGAGCTTCTTGGAATTTTGGACTTTACTCTTGAAGGCTGACTGGGTCATTGACAGGATCAAATTTACATCTTAGAAAGATTATTGGCTTAATGTGTTGACTCAACTAGCGTTTACTGACCCTCTAACTCAGTTGGTAAACAATCCACCTGCAATGCGGGAGACTTGGGTCCAATCCCTGGGTTGGGAAGATCCCCTGAAGAAGGGAAAGGCTACCCGCTCCAGTATTCTGGCCTGGAGAACTCCATGGACTGTTCCCATGGGGTCACAAAGAGTCGGACACAACTGAGCAACTTTCACTTTCACTTCACACCAAATGCTGAGAGAAGCCCGAGCTAAGTGCTGTGGGAGATAGGAACACTAAAAAGGCATTGCTGGCCTGAAAAGCATTTACCATAAACAGAGGAGGTGAGACACAACGCAAGCTTTCTTGTCCGAAGAAACGACCTGGGAAGCTGGGGAAAGCGCAGATGCACGCACCTCCAGGTATCATTAAGCGGTGTGATCAGCAGCATGGCCATGTCACCACAAAAAGGAGGAAGCTACACATGACTAAGATCTCCTGTCAATTCTAGCCCTTTGATCTCTTATTGCTTGATGGCAGAACCCCACTCTCATATGAGAGATGCTAAAAAATGCTAATTTCCTTGAAGTGGAGTGTGGGAGTGTGACTGATTTCTGGCCCAAGGAAACTGACTCAGGTCCCCTGCAATCCACCAGACACTATAGGCAAAGATTTTCTTCCCTGATGACAGAGATGTGGGAGAAGACCCCTTCTCCTCCTTCCTGCCTGTCTTTAAGTGCAGCTGGGTGAGACTGTAGTGCTTGGAGTCAGAGAACCCAAAGGGGAAACCCAAGAGAACCAAAGCAGAGAGGGGGACTCAGAGCCCTGACATCATTGTGCTACTGAAGCAAGCCTATGACTTCCTATCACCCAACTTCTTGTTACGGGAGAACTTCTTGTTACCCTTTTTTCCAATACATTCATATTCAAGTATTGATACTTAGAGCCCCAAACCTCCTCACTCAGCCTCCATCTGCAGCCACGTGTGTCTGGAACCAGTCCTGACTCCGGGACAGAGCAGTGAGAGGAAGCCTTGGCCACGTTCTGAGTTGCTCAAGTCATCGAGTCACTGCCCCCTGTCGAGCTCCAGCAGCTGTGGACAATCAGGAAGGTTCACATTCACACGTCAGCTCCGATGGATGGGCGGCGACTGATGTGCTGTGCTGAAGGTTCTGATGCACCGAGTGAAGGTTAAATGCAGGTTCTGCGTGAAGCAGTGCCTCCAGTCCTGTGCCAGATGACTGCCTGGGCCTCATGTTTACCAGCACGTGTTCAGAAGGTGTTTGGAAGCAGGAGCCCTGAGTTTGAGCCCCAGCTCTACTGCTTACTGGCTCTGTGATTTTGGTCATTTAATTTCTTCGAGCCATCTTATGGGATAATTGTTATGCCTGAGATGAGAGTGACTGTGCTTTGTAAACCATGAAGTATAACACACGTAGGAATTATTTCATCTTATATTTGTCAAACCTCAGCTCAGGACCACCTTGACACAAGGCAGGGAGAGGAGGAAGGAATTCAAGTTTCCAACCTTGGACAGTCTGTAACTGAACACCTGACCAGACAGTGCCAGACCTGGGGTACAGAAGCAGGACTAACACGAGGCTGGAGTTTCAGGTAAAAGTGACTCAGCAGAAGTGAGCTGTGAGCCTGACTGGTGAAATGTAGTTGGAGAAGACTCCAAAAATGAAGATGCTAAGGACAGAGACAGAAACCACAGCCTGGAGACGGAATCTCTGGGTTTTGTTTTTTCACTCCCTCCACGCTGGAGGGATAAGGCTCCATCCATCAGTACCAGTGGCTCCCCGCGGCCAAGGACCTCAAGGGATGAGAACGTGGAAGGAGTTTCCAAAATCTTCAGAGGGCAAAAGAGGAGGGGAGTCCCCTCCCTCGGTGAGGCCACCCCCAGGCAGGGCACCTCCTTCCCTGTAGCAAATCAGTGCAGTGGACCAGAGGGGGAGCCCACGTGTGAGGGGAGACAGAAGTTGAGAGAGACTTTGGCTAAGCTACAGGTAGTAAGACGCTTCTTTTCTTCTCCCTGCTCCCCTGTGGCGTAGCACAAACCCATTACATTCCAGAAAAGCCCAGTAAGTGAGAAGAAATCAGGTCTTTGGCAATAAAACTGGGTGAGAAAGGGACAAGGGACTCCTAGTGTAACAAGAATTACTCCGAGAAGCCCTCACTCTCCAGGTTATTAAAAGTCCAAATTGCCTTGTGAAGTCAGACCTAAAGGCCAGAGTGAAAAGAGGTTCCTTTAGCCACCCCCATGTGGATCTGACACACTCATCAGCCCCATGTAGGAAAACAGAAAAAAAGGACAGACTGGCAATTTCAGGCAAAACTGATATTTTTTCAGAGGAGGCTGAAACCTGGAACAAGGGGCAGAATTCAATCACTGTATCTCTGATGTCTACAACAGACTGACACACACAGGAGGCAATGAATGAGTAAGACCCTGGAGCAGTACAGGGATGAAACCCCCATCAGATGGGTTCTGCAATGAACTGAAGGGAGGGCTGTGGAAGGGAGCTTGGGAAGTGGAGACTCCGAGCCTCTGAAGAAGTACATGAGCTGAACTGGGCAGAGGGCCATCCCAGTTCGCATCCCTGGAGGACTCTGCATGGGTCCCAAGAGGACGCTCACACCTGGAGAGGTTGCTCACACCTGGAGAGACTGTCCCTCGGACCCTTCTGCACTCCACCTACCCCTAAGAGCAAGGCTCTGGGTGTTCGATTGTTTTTTTTTTTTAATTGAAAATATTCCAAACTGGGAGATTCTGATTCTTGCCACTCTGTTTTGAAGCAGCAGCAACACCAGGCCTGCGGGGCCCCAAGTAAACGACCTGGCACTGCAACACAGCTGCCCCAGCTACACATACCCCCGACTTCTTCCTCCTGTCCCCAGACACACACAGAGCTAAGACCTCGAAGAGACAGCAGCCAGCCAGCCAAGGACAGACTTCAGCAGAAACTAGCCCTGCCGTCACCTTGATCTGACATCTAGCCTCCAGAACTGGAAGTCAACTTCCATTGTTTAAGCCACTCGATCTGTAGTACTTTGTTACGGAAGCCCTAACGAACTAACACGTAACATCCATATAAAGCAAATATGGCCCACTTCACGAATTACCTGCCTAGCCCAAAAGCATTTGAATATAAACAGTTTTAAACTCATTCTTTCATTCAACATTTGAATGAAACATTCAACCTGAACACTGCACATTTGTTGATTCATGCCCAACAGCATACAAACCAAATTTTATTTTGTTAGTTAACGACTCACTTCTAATTTTTTTTCCAGCCATTTTCAGCTGGGCAGCTTTATGTGGCATTTGGTTGTCTGCTGCTGATCCTCCTGATTTTTGGAAAATGTTCCTTGCTATGAATCTATTAAGAACAGCATCAGAAACTTTAGTTTTCAACTCTGGCTAGACATCAGACTCACCTGGAATGTTTTCAGAATAAATACCTACACCCGGATCTATCCCTTTCCCCATTCTGATGCAGTTGGTATTTGTGAGCTCTGCCAGTGTGTGTACATTTAAGCTTCCCACATAACTCTGATGTGTAACCAAGACCGAGTGTTGTTACTCTAGTTTGAAAGGTCCTTGAAGTCACCTCCTTTGCTACTCCAAGTACAGTTCACAAACCACCAGCACCAGCATCATGCGGAAGTTTGTTAGAAATGCAGAATCTCAATTCCACTCCAGACTGCTCCATCAGAATTCGTATTTTAACAGGATTCCCCACACGATTCAGAGGAACTCTAAAATTTGAGAAGCTTTGCACTAGAATTACTTGGAAAGCTTGCTAAAAACAAGACTGCCTGGCTTCTTCCCAGAACCACAGGATCTCAATCTCTGATAAGGGCTTGAGAATCAGAATTTTATATATTGTTATAGAGCTAGTCACACAAGGGCCTGAGGCTTAGGAATCACTCATGTATGCCACAGTATACATGCAGTCAACTACCAAGCCTCTGCTTAAGCTTACAATTCTTTTTTAAAATAATGAAATATAATAAGAGATACAAGCTTTTATTGTTTCCATCACACATGCAAGCTTACAACTATTTATACTGTTTCAGAACAGAGAAATAATTGCATTATTACCAGAGTGCCAAATTACCAAGTAAGACAACCGATTACTGATTACTTTGGGGAGGTTATTTTCACAGAACACAGCAACAATTTCCAAATTATACTTTACTTTCAAGTTCAGAGTTATATCATGAGACCAGGACACGCTGATAATTGTAATAGTCTCCATCTTACAGGGGAAAAAAAGACTGTTATTCTGATGAAAGGTCTCAAGTAAGCACCTTATCAAAGACTGATAGATAAGTCTTTGAAAGAGTTTACAACAGAGCAATCTCTCTTTCCTCTTGTGGACACAGGGAAAAGGCAGCCTCATTACTTTTTGATACTTCTTGTCAATTCTGAAGACTTTCATTTCGAAGGCCCATCTCTGGAACGTCATTAGTTAACATGAAAAGCAAAAAGCAGACCTGATACGATAGAGTGCACCCCACCACGATCACCACCAGCAGAGTTTCTCAGTCTCCCAAAGTGGTCCCAGTTGAACTGGCACAGTGTCTTGGACTTTCGATAAACAATACAGGCGGGGAGATGGAGATGCAGATGAAACTGGGTTGACCATAACTGATAAATGATGTAGCTAGGTGACAGCACATGGGGTCTCTCCACTTCTGTGTGTGTCTGAAAATGTCCATAATAAAGAGGAAAAAGCTTTTCTTAAAAAAAAGAAAAAGCCGACCTGTACAATTCTATTTTCCCATTAGGCAAAAAATGGGGGAAATGGTAAGATTTACTCAAAGACAAAATAAGTAGCACATAATCTTCCACAAAACACAAGGCCACACCTAGAACAAAAGATAAAGTACCCAAAGTAACGTTATTCAGACTCTGTTTTTGTGATTTATAAAATCTACCAAAAATGAGAGACTGGACAAAAGTTTGGGCATACCCTCACCTCGGCAAACATTTGCCCACTGCCCTTTAATTCTGTCCCTGCCCTAGGGAAGGTTCCTCCCTGTCCCTCTGTCTCTGAGAGACAGATATCCTCTCCGGGAGGCTCCTCAAGCCACTTCTAGCTGCTTTGCCAAGCACTCTCCACACCAGGTTTATTCCTGCTCTAGGTTTTTGCCCCAGCTCCCCTGACCCAAACACCCTCTTGACAGCTCTTGAGGCAAGACTTCCCTAGCCCGTGGGAAACTCAGAAGGAGGTCTTCCGTAAGGAGAGAGAAATTAGGGTGAAGGCAAGTACAGACACCCTCAGTACTCACCCCACCCTCAGGGATGAGGGGGAAAGAGGGCACAGATAAGCCAGGGAGGGAGGGCGCAGCTCAGCTTTTACACCCGCTGGAAATGAGCCCTGGAGATTCAGAAGAGGTACTCCCCCTCCCCCATCCCCACGCCCCAGGACAGCTGGGATCCCCATACCGGAGACTACAGTCTACTCCCAAGGGTGTGTGAAGGCAGAAACCTCACTGCTGAGGGTGAGAGCTGGGGAATCAGAGTCCAGACGGCAAGACACGCTTGCCCAGAGGAAGAAACAGAAGGCAACCGGGTCTTAGGAGGCAGAGGAAAAGGCCAAAGCAGGAGTAACCCCTAGTCCCCAGCACTGCTGCCTGGGGGGGGTGACCGTTCTAGCAGATGCACTGCCATGTGAAGAATCTCAATGTCAGAACTACAGAGGGAACCCAGAAGGCGGGAGGGAGCAGGATCTGACCACAGACCCACCTGGCCTTCTGGCTTCCTCTCCCCTCTTCCAGCCCAGTGTGTGCGTGTGCAGAACAAGGCCCCAGCCAACTCACTAGCTGTATGCAGAAAACCCTGGTTTCACAACTGTTTTGTTTTCTCTCTCTCTGTTTTCTCTTTCAGAAGTACCACTATTGAAACCAAAAAAAAGAAGAAAGAAAGAGGGATGAGTGAGGGATAAGCACAGGGACAGAGGGAAAGAAGGAAGAGAGGCTAAGGAGACAGAGGATTGAGGAAGGAGGTGTAGATGTGTGAGGTCAAGTAGACACAGGCCCACAGATCTGAAATCTCTCTTCCCCAGCAACCCCACTATAGCACTCTGGTCACATGTGAGGCAGGAATGGGGGGAGTGAATAAAGGTACCTAGGTTATAGGTGAGTCCATCAGGTGTGAGGCAGGGATGGGGGGAGTAGATAAAGGTGCCTAGATTTTAAGTGAGTCCAGTAGTCACCCTCATCTGCAGCCACAGCTTGACGACAGTGAGCACATGTCCACACGTACCAGCCTGCCCATCAGTCCGGCAGCCAGCAGGGATCCTGGAAGGCTGTAGAGGGTAGGTGTGTGTCTCATGCACCGGCAGAGGGCCTGTGTCCACAGGCAGTTCTCAAGGTCCTTGTTGCCCAGGAAGCCAATTGGGGCCGACTGGCAACCTAGACAAAACTCAATGGCCTGACAGTGATGAGGTATGATGCAGACCTTGACAAAGGTTTACAAGGAGAAAGGCCCAGAGGCAGGAAGAGATGCCGAACAGTACAGAACCCACAGCAAACTGCTTCTCACCCTGAACCTCAACCCGTGTCTAGGAGGGCAGCATAGGTCCCTGGCCAAAGCCAGAGATCCTGCAGGTGGCACCTTGGCTGGTAACCCCAGAGCCAAGAGACAATCAGTTTAGGCTGATGGCCAATGCCATGTGCACTAGCTTCATTCTGCAGTGGCAACCGAAAAGCTTGCCAGAGATGGCATGCATGGCTGGCATGAACTCAAAGCCCGGCAAGTCACCGGCCCTGAAGTAGCAGAGCTTGAGGATGCGCTGGTCCTCTTGCTGATTGACTCATGAGTGTCCACATGAAAGACAGGTGGGAAAGGCCAGAGCCAAGAACAAGGTCCAAGCAATGTAGAGAAAGGCAGCACACACTGGAATCAAGTGAGTTTAACAAATAAACAGGAGGGGCGAGATCACATAACATATGATACTAATGTAAAGAAAAAGCAAGAATGTCACGGGGAGGCAAAAGAACATGATCATAAATGCCATATTCTTGTAAGTGAAGTCCAACGGGAACAGTGTGCAGAGGCCAACACGAAGAGAAGGCAGACAGCCAAAGACCCAAGGCCAGCCAGGCACGAGGCCAGCAAGAGGTAGGACGCAGACTTGAGCAGGATCAGTTGGACTTGTTTACCCCAGGCTCCGGGGTCTCCCCTGGCGGCCTCGCAGGACCCGGCCTGCCCTCCTTTCCTTTCTCTGCACGGGCCCCTTCACTCATCAGGTAGTACTGTAAGGGATTGGGCCACAACTCCTCGTTGATTATCTCCACAATCTTGTCAGACTCGATGGAGCTGTGGTTTGAAAACCACCCAAAGAAGCTCCGGCTATTGTCGGGGTTCCCCTGGCTAAGGGTCTGGAGGTCGTGCCCGGGGAGCCACTGGATTGGAGTGGAACGAGACACCACCTGACCCGAAGGGCCGCACCCGTATTCCTTGATGAGCACCTTATTTTGGAAATAGGGGTTGCGCCCGAAGTAGAACTTGATTTTGTAGCCCAGTCTCGCCAGGCCGAGCTCTTCCACCTCCAAGCTATTCAAGTAGCTGAGGACCTCTTTATCCTGGTTGTTCAGGAAGGACGAGAGCTGGGGGTGGTTCTGAAAGGCCTGTCCCCAAAAGCCTGGAATATTCTGGATAAGGAGGTTCCTGCGCTCTAGGTGGTGCAGCCGCAACTGCCCAAACTTGCGGGAGAGCCGCAGGTAGGCCCGGTCCGCCTGGGCGTTCATGGTCTCCAGCTTCAGCTGGACGTTCTCCAGCGTATCCATGCTGCCCTCTGTCGCCGGGGGCCCTGACCCCGCGTTCTCAATCTTCTCCTCGCCCACGGGGACGGAGGCGGCCTCCGCCGCGGCCCCTTTCTTCGGCTTCCCCCCGGCCAAGGCCGCAGACCCCCTCCCCACCGCACTACAGGTATCTGGGGTCTTCTTCGCCGCAGGGCAGCGGCGGCTTCCGACGCGGGGCCCGTTTCTCGGCCTCGCCACGGTGCCCACGGTTCCCACGAAGACAGTGTCGGTCACCAGGCGCTCCGGGACGGATGTGGTCTTGGCCGGGCACGGCCTGGTCACCGCCTGCCCGAGAGTCCCCGCCGCCCGGGCCCGGAGCGCGAGGCCACAGTCTAGGGGCAGCCGGCAGGCAGCCTCTTCCCCGGGCCGGCGGGGCGGCGCGGGCTCAGCGCCTTCCGGGCCACCCCAACCCGCGCCAGCCTGCACCTGTGCCGCCATGGTCTCCTCCCCGAGCCTCTGGCACTCTGGAGGGTCCGGGTCCCGCGGGGCGTCGTCAGGCGCGGCGCGGACTCGGCCTTTGGCGCGGCTTTTGCCACGGCCTTTGGCGCGGGAGGACCGTCTCCCCTTACTCCGGCCGCTCATGGCGGCGGCGGACTGGACCTCAAAGCCGCGATGCGACCCCGCGGCCCCCCTGGTGCCGGCTCGCGGCCCTACAGAGCGGGGAGCTCCATGGCAACCGCCAACGTCACGACGGCACGACTGTACCGTCGCGCGAGGACGGGATGCGCCCGCTGATTGGCTCCGCCGCCGCAGCTGCGCAAGAGCCGCGACCCTCGCGGGCGCCCCCACCCCCCATCTCACCCTCCAACTCACTCACAGGTTACAGAGGGATGTGCTTCCGTTTCCTTTTTTTCCCTCCCCTTTGGCCTCAGGTGTGCTCTCAGGGCCCTCTTCTACAAGATACCCTCAGGACAGCCATCATTATCAGTACCCCCATCATATGCTTTCTAAACTAACCATCTAAAGTTCCTTCCATTATCTACTGTAACATCTGTCATGATGAACCTGCTCCTGGTCTGTCCCATCTTTGAAAGACTTTGCTGAGGGATGTGCCCTGGTACTTTTAACTCCAGGGACTTTAAAGGTAAGTACCATAATGCCAGGCCACAGAGCGATGTGACATGTGGTCAGAGTTTAATAGTAATTATAAAACTAATAGCGAGTAGTATTTTATGAGTATCATTACATCAGGCACTTTACTATGTGCTTCATATCCCTTTTCTCAATGTATGAAGGAGGTATCATTATCATTCTCATTTTCCAGATGAGAAAACTATGGCTCAGGGACGCCAAGGAACATTCTTGACATAACACAGTAAGGCGTGGAAGCATAATTCTAACCCAAGTCTATCTGACTCATAACCTTTGTTTTATATTCACAAGTATCTAGCCCTTCCAGGCCTGTTCAGCTGTAAATTACTTCATTAGTTTTTATGAAAGTCAGACTCAGGACTACCCTAGTAGTCCAGTGGTTGGTACTCAGCTTCCACTGCAAAAGGCAAGGGTTCAATCCCTGGTGAGGAAGCTAAGATCTCACTAGCTGCACTCCACAAGAAAAAAAAAAGTTCAACCTTACCTGTTGCACCAGCATCAGCTGAGTACATCTTCATCCCAGCACCATCACGCACATCCTGTATCTGCCTCAAGCCTAGTTTACAGAGTCAGGCTATCACTCAAGGTATAGGATCAGGAGTGAATGCTACAAGTCAGAATTACTTGCTATAATTGGAGTAAGACAGGGATGTGTTCAGAGAACTATTATCATTCAAGGAGTAGAGCGGGGCTTCCCAGGTGAAAGTTCAGAAGCAGAGCCCCCATAGTGGCAGCAGGGAGGCCCTAGAAATTTCTTAGACCCTGCATAGAAACAGCCAAACAACATATCTCATATTCCCAAGAGAGCTCTGGACCGTACCCTTACCAGCCAGGTGAAAGAACATGAAAGAGTGAGGCCAGTGATGAGGTTATGACCAGTATGAAAGCTTTCAGGATGTCCTTTTAAGCTCAAAGGGAACAAGAAGAGCCTTGC